>NC_091066.1:65227229-65529047 GCF_000393655.2 Nicotiana sylvestris
TTCACTCTTTCCCGAAGTCTGATTTGAATTTCTTTCCTTAAATATTTCTTGTCCTTACCGTTGGTTAATTACCCTTAATTAAGGGAAGATTATGCTGATTTTTTTTTGTAATTGGTTTTGTTATCTTCCCTTGATTAATTGAAGTTGATTCTTTTACCTTATTGGCTCTACTCTTGAACTACTATATAGAATCCTCTGTTTTACTTCTCAACACATGAACATCAGTTCACAACGCACACATACATTCAAACTCTTCTCCTTCTTTGCTACTTGTGCTACTTGTGATATTGTGGGTCTAGCCGGCTGAAAGCCAAGGCTAGATATTGTAACTACACTTGCTCTATATTATGCACTCTTTTTTTTCTTCAACTGGTATGTCGCTAGTTAAATTTAAAACCCAAACTCTATGTGTTTCATTCCTGCACTAGTTGATTGACTATGAATTTAACCTATCCTCTTATTTACCTCTTTGCTTAACATGTCTGAATTCTGCATTGTTCAATGTATAACTAGCATGTCTACACTTCATCAGTTATCTAATGCTTGACTAGCCTGTTTGTGATTTATGTTTAATCCCTTAACTATGTTATCATGTTGGTTACTTAATGCATATGGTTGATCCTACTTGTGTGTCTAAATATGTCCTCTACATCTTTGCTCCATGTCTTAATTGCCTACTATCCTGGTTAATTTGTTAAGTATATGAAGCTCCTAAGTGTTCTATGCATATTATTGCCCACATGCCTCCCTGCACCCTATTTATGTACCCTTAATGAGACTCCTATATATTCACAATCCCTTTCACCCCTGTGTGCAAACTTGCTAGATGAAGTGCCTGTGAATCTGAACCTTCTATGATTGACTGGCTGTCTACCGAATTTGCTCTCTTCAGAACTATTTTCAAAATGTTATCAATATTCTTCTAAAAACCGGTTTTCATTCCTAGCATTTTTTTAAAACTGGTCTATTCCAGAAAATCTTTTTCACTCCGAAAAGTTGTCTCCACATTGTTTTCACTATGTCTTTCAAACTATGTCAAGCAATTTCACTTACTCTTAGGTTATTATGTTCTGCCCCTCTGGTATATGTACTGCTTAGGGATCCTTGAGATCTCTCTGAACTCTGGCATATTAGGGCTGGCTCTTCCACACTGCACATAACCAATCCCTATTTGAGAAAAGTATTGGTGTGGGCACTGCCCGGGATCCTTGAGGTCCTTAGGGAACTTTGACCCACCTGGACACTTGTTGGCTATGAGATTTCTGGGCATTTGAGACTACATTGAAGGACTTGTCCTCCCAGGTATACTTTAGTCATGCTTCAGGCTCCCTATAGTATCATTTTACATTTCATCTGTGTAATTTATTCAATCCTGGTCTATAATAATTATTTGTAAACAGATATTGGGGTAACTAGTGAAAATGGAGGGTTGCTATGTGATTCTGTGAGATAAATTGGGTAGAAATCATGCTTTAGGTGTTACATTATGTTGACTTGCTGTAGAAATCATGTTCTAGATTTGTATGATGCATTAGATATTATGCTTTAGGATTGCTATGCTTACTTGCATTAAACCATGCAAAATTTGTGTATTAGATACCTTTATTTAGGATAATCACATTTATTGCTTCCATATATCACATGTTATAGTTCATCATCTAACTTCTGATTCTTTATAAGTCGCTATCACTTAGAAATCCTATCATTAAGTTACTAATACTATTTAATAAAATAACTTTCTCCATGTGCATTAGAGATCCTGTTTTAGGACTGCACGTGCATTTTCCTTGAGACATTTCGCTGAAATAAATAGGTTAAACCACCCCTCACACATGTGTATCATGTCGGGGTATGAATCAGTATAAAATCACATGCTATAATATTCATCACTTAGATCATCATGCCTATAGAATGAAAGAACTTCAAACTATTCAAGTAGTCCCCAGATTGTGGCTGCATATACACACCTAGGCAAGCCTTAGGCCGTTAAATAACAGTGAAACCAGTTCTGTTTATGTGTGAAATTGTCCAGGCTTAACAAGCAATAAAACCAGTAGCAAACTGGTTAGGATTCTGCCACTTCCCTTAAAACAAACTCTACATATCATGTATCTGTAACATTCATCTAGATATCATGCTCCTAGGCTTTTTGAACTTCTTCAAAATCAATTGCTTGAGACGTGTTGTTTATGTGCCTATGTATTTGTGGAGGTAAATATGAGCCTTTACCTACTTCCTTAATTGACAGTCCTATGTGTTATTTGTTGTTGCCTAGACTTTTCCCTTTTAAACACATTAGGATTGTCTATAATTGCCTAAGTCTAGAGGTCCTAAATTCCTCCGTAGCCATAAGGAAGGGACGGGTAATAGCACACTTAGAGGTCGTTAATCAAACTCGCTTATATAACCATTAGGGGGTAATGGGTAGTAAAAGGGTATGATGACCCGCGAGCTAATGTCACGTGTATCCCCTCTAGTTGAGGAGGATTACCGGGCATTGCACAAATTAATCATGTAGGCTAATCAACTTAGGACTTCCATTTCTCAATTCCTATATATGGTTAAGTTATCTAAACTTCTCTCATATATGTGCATTGGACCATCTCAACTTCCTTGATCATATATGTATTAAGACTGTAAAAACTACCTTTATTTGCAAATATGTGCTAAGACTGCTTACTTGTTAATTGACTAATTCGCATCGTTTAAGTTCGGCCGGGACCCACCGTTGTGGACCGCGAGTGGTTCCTAACACCTTCCCCTCAAGGTTATTTCGAGCTCTTACCCTAATCTCTGGTAATGCAAACTGGTTTCATAAATTAATTGCTCTAGTTCCCTAACGCACCTTAATCCGTTAGGTGGCAACTCTTCAAATACCCAATTCCCAAAAAAATGAGTTGTTCTCCATGAATGTCAAAACCCGGACTCCGCGAAGGAAAAAAGGGGCGCGATAATGGGTGTTGATGAAAAATGAAGAAAATATGTTTAAGAACACATACCAATGATTTGGGGTTAAATCTGCTCTTAAAAAATTGCCCTAGGTCTGATTCTATGCAAGGAGATATGAAAATATGGCTTATTTCCCATTTTGCTTGTGTTTTTATTGCTGGGCGACAGTGTTCATCACGTTCGCGAAGAGCTACCATCTGAGGACTTACGCGATCGTGGGAAAAGCTATGCATTGGCGAAGGCTTAGCCTAGCCCTGCCTTCACGTTCACGATAAAGGGATCGCGTTCGGGTAGGTTTCCCTAGGTTCCCTGACTAGCCCATCCTAAAGCTACGCGTTCGTGGTTGACCGGTCCTATTCGCATAGAGCAGTCCCCCCCAATGCTCCGCATTCACAACCTTGCTCTCGCATTCGCGTAGGGTAAAATCCTCCCCAGCCCAATTTTCCCATCGTGATCGCAAGAGTGACTACACGATCGCGAAGCATAGTACCAAAGACACCAGATACAGCAGCTATACCAGATTTTTCTAAGTGAAAAACACCCCGAAGCCTATCTGAAACTCACCAGAGCCCTCGGGGTTCCAATCCAAACATGCACACAACCCTAAAAATATCATACGGACTTTTTCGTGCGATCAAATCGCTAAAATAATACCTTGAACTACAAGTTATGCATAAAAATCAAAGAAAAATCTCAAGAACTCTTAAGTTTCAAATTTCACAACCGATGGTCCGATTCACGTCATATGAATTCCGTTTCTTACCAAATTTTACAGGCACAACATAATTACCATATTAGACTTGTACTGGGCTTCGAAACCAAAATAAGGACCCGATACCATCAAATTCAAACATCTTTAAATTTTCAAAAACTTTTATCATTTTAATTAAACAATTTTCTTAAAAATTTCATTTCTCGGGCTAGGGACCTCAGAATTCAATTTCGGGCATACGCCAAAGTCCCATATTTTTCTATGGACCCTCTGGGATCGTCAAATCATGGGTCCGGGTCCGTTTACCCAAAATATTGAACGAAGTCAACTTAAATTTAATGTTAAAGGCAAAATTAGCATTTTCCTCAAATTTTCACATAAATGCATTCCCTATATACTCCTGGAATGCGCACGTAAATCGAGGTGAGACAAAAGGAGGCTTTCAAGGCCTCGGAACACTAAATTGACTGTTAAAACAAGTGATGATCTTTTGGGTCATCACACCCCCACAATTAATCATATATTAATTAAGTTCACCTATGGGGAAATTTCCCTCTTACAAGGTTAGAAAAGAGACTTCCTTGCTTCAAAGCCTACTTCCAAACTCAAGAATGCGCTCAAACCCTCAATTCGAAATCGAACAATCCAAAACTCCAGAAGCTAGATGAAAATCCCTCTCAAGAAGTACCAAAAATCGCCCAACAATGGAGTGAAAAATGAGTCATAATTGCCTAAGTCCCGTATTAAATTAAGTGCCCTGCCTCCAGCTTTTCCGCACATGCGGTCACAGGGCCGCATATGCGCCCCCGCTTCTGCGGACAACGGTCCGCTTCTGCAGAAATAGGCTGGGTTGGCTGGGGCCGCACCTGCGGACGGGTTGCCGCTTCTACGGTCCCGCTTCTGCGGAAAAGGAGCCGCAACTGCGGAAACTGTGCTCCTCTCCTCGTGCCGCATCTGCAAGGCGATGTCCACTTATGCGGTCTCGCACCTGCAGCTGACCAACCGCCAGTGCAGTTATGACAACACCTGGAGCTTCAGCTCTTGCTCCAATTTTCAACTTGGTTTGGGCCTCATCCGATTGATACTTGCCCCCCCCCCCCCCGAATATACCAACAAGTTTGGAATCATAAAATGGACACACTCAAACTCTCGTAATGCCCGAAAAACAATTAAAACTAAGAATCACACCCTAAAACCAATTGAATCAAACTTATGAACTTCAAGTTCTTTAATTTACTTCCAATGTGCCGAAACGTACTTATACTACTCGGAATGACACCAAATTTTGCGTGCAAATCTTAAATGATATTATGGAGCTATTCTCGGTCTCAGAATCCCATTTGGACTTCAATATCACCAAAATCCGCTCCAAACAAAATTTAAAGAACTACTAAAAACCTTCAAGAACCAACTTTCACTATTATGCGCCAAAACGCTCTCGGGTCATCCAAAACACAATTCGGACATATGCCCATGTCTGAAATCATCATACGAATCAATTGGAACAGTCAAATTCTGATTCTGAGACCGTTTACTTAAAATATTGACCGAAGTCAAACTTGGCCTTTTAGGCCAACCTTAAGGAACCAAGTGTTCCGATTTCAACCCAAACTCTTCTAAATCCCAAATCGACCATTTCCGCAAGTCATAAATCAATAAAAGTAAGTATGGGAAGTTTTATTTAGGGAAACGGAATTCTATAAAGCAAAACGACCGATCAGGTCGTTACATGAACCATCAATCTTTTATAACATATCATGCTAATAAAATAAGTTAATGTGTTTCTTTAGTTTTTTGTTTGTCTAATCTTACATTATAGTAATTCATTTATTGTATTTTCGTCCAATTTTTTTAAATTTTTTGTTGTCTCACTCCTTTTATATCGAAGCATCGCTGTTGCTCTCCCTCGTACCCATGATTATTTTAAGAAGAAAAAATGAAGGGAATAAGAGACACAATATCGGAACCAAAATAGTATTGCGGGAATCAAATGAGTCAAGAAAACTTGATAGTCTAACTTTCTAAATAGTATTAATTGGACTATAATATGTATCATGTATCAAAATCATTGCTCTTATTATATCTATTTTCGATACTGAAAGGTTCAATATTGGACTAGAGAAACCATGAAAAGTTCACCTGCTTGAAAGAAGAAGAGGAGAGTTTTATAAAATAATAATTGGTCCAAGGGTTTATGGAAGAGAGATGCGTTCAGGAGTAAAAGTTTATTTCGCGTGGGTTTACCTTTGATGGTTCAAATTGGGTTTATTTTTATTTGGGTGATAATTATTTTTAGTGGCAAAAATATAAGAAGTTTATATGGACTGCCAAGTCATTTTTTCCACCAAGAATAAAAATAAATCTGGTTGAGTGATCATTAGTATGTAATAAGGATAGTTGAATGACTTTCTTGTTACAAACATATATAAAAAAGTGATTTTGCTCCATAATTTTGGATAGTTAATTCATCATCTGAATAATGGATTCTAAAACTTCACGTTATGAAAAGTTCTATAGTTTTACCAAGTTGTTTATCCCTATGGTAGAACTTCAAGAGTGGTTCCTCCTGGCTTGAGGTGAATCCGAAAATTAAAGGTGGAAGGTATCACATTTCCTTTGATTTACAATTTGTTTGACTATAGAGTTTGTTAAAAGTATATATCCGGTTCGATTCAGTCTCTTCCGAATTTATTCAGTTCAACTTACTAGATTTTTTATTTACAAATATGAAAATTACTTCTAACATAATCAATATTATTTCCAATAATGAATTACATTTGAATTATTAACAACACAAATAAAAATAACATTTTCACTAGAGGAATCGTCACACCTCCTTTAACCCTCCCCCCCCCCCCAAAAAAAAAAAAGATATGTATGTTATGGATTATAGGTTAAATAGTTTTTCCAGTTAACATGACAAACTTGAGTAGGGATTATTTTATTTACAGAATCGCCACTTGAAATATGATTTTTGGGTGTTCCAAGTCACTTTTTATTTGAATCCCTACTCAAAGAAAAATTTGACTCTTTTATTATTGGTCTGCAAAATAAAGTTTGGGTAAGGAATTTTTATGATCGGGGAGAAGGTATGAAGAATTTCCCGAATCCCGTGATTCTAGCACGATCACTTTATTTTATCTATCCGCTTTTAATATTAAAATATGGAATTATCTTTGAAACGAATCATGTGTGTGAATCTGATTTTTTATTGTGGCAAAATCATGTCACGCGTACATGTACACAATTAATGTGATGACCCAAAAGGTCATCACTTGTATTAGAAATAAATTCTGTATTTCGAGGCATTAAAACCTCCCTTTTACCTCACCTTGTGTGCGTGGTCCAGACCTATATCCAGAAAGTCGTTTATGTAAAAATATGAGAAATAGAAATTTCTAGAGTAAAAATTTGATTATGATTGACTTTGGTCAATATTTTGAGCAAACAGACCCGAATCCATGTTCCGACGATCCCGTGAGGTTCGCGGTAAAATATGGGACTTGGGCGTATGCCCGGAACTAAATTCCAAGGTCCAAAGCCGTAGAAATCAATTTTTGAAAGAAATTGTTTCGTTGAATTATCTATGAAATGCAGAAAATAATTAATGTTTGAAACCATTGGTATCGGGCCTGTATTTTGGTTCTAGAGTGCGGTACAGGTCTTATATATGATTTAAGTTGAGCCTGTAAAATTTGATAATAAAAAGACTTGAAATGACGTGATTCGGAACTTTAGTTGTAAAATTTGGAACTTTGAAAGTTCATAAGATTTCTTTTGATTTTTGTGGTAAATTCAAGGTTATTGACATTATTTTGAGGGTTTGATTGCACGAGCAAGTCCGTATGATATTTTTGGGTTGGTGTGCATGTTTGGTTTGGAGCCCCGAAGGCTCGGGTGAGTTTTGGATAGGCCACAGAGTGGAATTTAACCTAGAGAGTTGCAAGTTTTTAGCTGGTAAGTTGCAGGTCTGCAGGCTGGCTCGCAAATGCGAAAGTCTATCGCAAATGCGAAGGGACCTGGTATGCCTTGGGGTCGCAAATGCGACAGGCTCATCACATTTGCAAAGTGGCCTGGAATTCCACTTGGTCGCCAATGCGACTATCATATCGCAAAAGTGACTTCACAATTGCAACCCACAGTCGCAAATGCGACAATAGCAGATTTCTGAAGGGTTCGCAACTGTTAACCTTGGTCGCAATTGCGACATCTGCGACCTGCAAATTCATAACGTAGATGCATTTCAACCATTTTTCAAACCCTTTCAAAACCAACACTCTCTTTGGCGATTTTTCAAAGACAAGTACTCTTCCAAATCGATTGTAAGTCATTTCTAACTTGTTTTTATTAATCTTTAACATCTTTTCTCTTGATTTCAACTCAAAATCAAAGGTTTTCGGGGGGAAAATTGGGTGTTTTTGGTAGAACCTAAGTTTTTCAAATTTTGGAGATGTGGACCTCGATTTGAGGTCCGATTTTAAAACAAATTATATATTTGGGTTCGTGGGGAATGGGTAATTGTGATTTGGTTCGAACCTCGGGTTTTGACCATGTGGGCTCGTGGGAAATTTGTGACTTTTTGGGAAAAACTTTAGAAAACCTATTTTCATGCATTGGAATTGATTCATTTAGCAATTATTGACATAGTTATGTAACTTGTGGCTAGATACGAGTGAATTGGTGGTGGGATCAAGAGGTAAAGCGATAGTTGAGACTTGAATTGTGTTCGTGGCATAGAGGTAAGTATTTGGTCTAACCTTACCTTGAGGTATTAGGAGTTGTGGCCTATTTGCTATGTATTATTTGTTGAGCATGACGTATAGGCATGGTGACGAGTATCTATTCGTTGGTGTCAAGCATGCCCGTGAGTCTTATACTATGATTAATGTGACTCTATTTGTATTGTTCATGCCTTATGTGATGATTTCTATTTTTGAGCAAGGCTTGTGGAAGTAATATTGGTATTTGAATACTGAAGAGTATTGGCTCAAGTTGTAAAATGAATTGTGGAAGTATAATTGGCGATTAAACCTTATAGAGCATTGGCTCAAGTTGTGAAGTGAGTTGTGAAGTAAATGTGAAAAGGAAAAGAGAAGAGGATTATTATATTGTTCCCTTGCTGGGATTTTATTGTGATTCCATTTATTTTCTGGCCCTTATTTCTTGTGATTATTGTTTGGGTGAGGAAGAGTGTCGAAGCACGAAGGATAATGTTGTGCACTTGTCCTTGATTTTCCTAAATTTTGTTGATAATTGAGTTATGTTGTCCTTTACGTTTATTTACTGATTCTCTGTTGTTACCTGATTTTATTATGATCTTATTTATTCCCTTGCCGGGATGTTGTTGTTCCCTTATTGTTCCCTTGTCAGGACTCTTTCGCGATTGGTGTTGAATATTATATTTGGATCGGGTTGCACGCCGCAACAATATTATATTTTGATTGGGTTGCACGCCGCAACAATATTATATTTTGATCGGGTTGTATGCCGCAACAATATTAAATTTGGATCCAGTTGCACGCCGCAATAATATTATATTTAGATCGGGTTGCACGCCGTAATAGTGATATATGATATGGATCGGGTTGCACGCCGCAATAGTGTTTTATGATTTGGATCGAGTTGCACACTGCAACAATAAAAGATAAAAGTGGATATTGGTTTGTTATTGTTTCCTTATTCTTTTTGCTACGGATTTTAAATTGTTCTTTATGCTTTTTCTCCTGAGTTACTGCTGGTAAATGATATTCCCCCACAACATGTACCCTCCGCGTCTTTAACTGCTAGTTTCCTTTATTATTATTTGCTATATATATGCTTTAACTACACAGGTTTGTTTGGTAGTCTGGTCCTAGCCTCGTCACTATTTCGCCGAGGTTAGGCTAGGCACTTACCAACACATGGGGTCGATTGTGCTGATACTACACTCTGCACTGTGTGCAGATCCCGTAGCAGCAGCATTCAGACCTTAGCTTGGGTGGCTGCCTTCAGTCTAGATGGAGATTCCGAGGTAATCCTGCAGGCGTCCGCTTGCCTTGGCATCTTCTCCCATCCTTTAGTCGGTTTCTTTACATATTTCATACACATTATTGTAATAAATCTTTTAGACTTTTATTTGTAGTATTCCTAGACAGTCTGTGGAATTGTGTCACCAATCTTGGGTAGTTTGTTTGTATGGATTGGTATTGACATCTTTCTTAAATTATTACATTTCAATCTTCTGTTATTAATGTTCCGCTGTTTATCACTTGTTGGTTATTAATTGTAAAGTACTAAAATGGGAAAAAGTGTAAATAATTCAAATGGTTGGCTTGCCTAGCTTTCATTAGTAGGTGACAATTAATAGTATTTTAATATATCAAGATTATATTTTCCAAAGTTGCGTGAATGCATACTTCTTTATTAATTTTGGGAATCACAATTATGCAATACGAACACATACATAATCGTGATAAACTAATTAGAAGAGCGTCTAAAGCACTCTAACGGTATTCATTATTCTTCCTAAACTTTGAGATTATTGCAAGATCATGAAATATGGAATTACTTGTGAAAGAAGTGTATGATTTTAGATATTTGAATAAATAAACCATCATATACCAATACCCTACAACCCAACAAATGAAGCCCAAACTTATCAGGGTCCAAATCTTCCCAACTTTATGTCACGACCCAAATCGATGGGCCGCGACGGGCATCCGGTACCTTACTCAACCGCGTACCAACATAACGTATTTTTTCGTATTATACTTTATAAATAACTGAGCTAGAGAGGCTTCCGTGAAATAGGTAGAATACAACATGTAATACCAACTTATACATAAGGCATATGGGCCTCTAAGACTAAAATAACCACTCGTACACTAAACATACGCCGACAAGGCCATACAATATTTTACGTACATGATATCTGTCTACAAGCCTCTAAGGATACATAATTGTCATAAAGGTCGGGACAGAGTCCAGCCATACCAGACAATATACATCTAAATCATATAGACCAAACAAGTAACTCCTGAGCAAATGAAGTGCACCGACATCTTCCGCTGAGCTGATCGCCAACTTGGAGGACTTTCGACCTATCTATCGAGACCTACAAGCATGAAATGCAGCGTCCCCAGGCAAAAAGGATGTTAATACAAATAATGTACCGAGTATATAAGGAATGAAAATGAGTAAATAATAGACATCTGGGAAGCATGGAGTGAAAGCCTCGACATGTACGTCTGCATAGCTCTGTGAATAATTTCATTTTTTATAATATCATGCATATGTGTATAAATGTCACGTCATTCATAGGTATATGCGTTCATAATATCATCAAGCCTCCGAGGGAATCCATCATATCATTTCGATCACTGTGGGCAAATTATCAACGTATACCAGCCGATCAGGTGGTGGTGTGTATATAACGTCGTAGCCTTTTCCCATATCTCATATACATATAAATACATATATACGCATATATAACGCCATCTGGTCATGGGTCAATGTGCATGTATAAAGGCATGAAATGCATATGAAAAACGTTAATAAAATCCCTCGATACGTCATAAGACCATTATGCCTCTGATTAATATCATAAAATAAACTTTATAAACTTACATATTTTCTGAGACCCATGAACAGATGATAGAATAATAGGACATATGGAGAATCACGAACATACACACCTCTAATATTTCTATGAATAGAATTATTTTTGGAAGTTGTGCATTTGCTCATTTCGTATGTTTTGTATAGATCATGCCAAAAGAAAGAAGGGATAGCCTTAACGTACCTGAGCTGATTCTCTTAACAATTCCTCTAACACCGTTGATTGCGACAGCACGTAACAGCGGATCAAAGTAGGGAAACATTTGTGTGGTATTCTTGAGAAATATTGCACCGTACTCCCTTAGAATCATAAAATCCAATTATCGTAGTGTTATAAGGGTTCATAATAATCCCCTTGAGAAAGAAAGTTCCATACGAAAGAGTATCCATGTTGTTGGATCTTTGCAAGTAATGTTATCTATAAGAAACCAAAATAAGAATGTTGATGGTCATATCTTTTAAATTGTATTAAAGTAAGAAACCAAATGAGGCAACTTATGTCCAATTCTCTTAATTATCCAAAGGATACATGTAACCAAGGCATCCTTATGTATTTTTACTCATCATGGACATTTTTCCACTTTGGCTTGGCTTAGCTTAATGCCATGTGGCAACTCCAAAAAAATGTCCTTATCCACATAATCCTTTTTAATACCACAATTATCCCTACCATTAATCAATTATCCCCATAATTAGGAATGAAATTACTTAAAATACTACTACTTTTGACATACCTTATACACCTCACTATCATGGCCGTGTGGTATCTTGTATGGTACTAGTCCATATATATCAGATATTTTAGCTCGAGCCGTATTTTATCCCAAATGCCAGATTTCAATGGAATTCATTTCCTTCGATTTGCTTACCCTCTCACCTTCACGAATTTACTTATTACTTGTTTGAAATAGCATAATCCTTAAAATCTCCATATAATCTTTTCCTTGGACTGATGTCTATTATCTTACGACAAATTCAACTTACAATACTACAAGGTGCAACATCGTCGTAATTTAGTACTTGTCACGCCCCAAAATCGAAGAGCGCGACCGGCAGTCAACCGGGTAAACCCGACTGAGCAAGCCAGTTAGATTCCATTCTACCCAATTTCATCTTTGAATAAAGAAGAGATGTACTGCATTAATCATATTTTAACAATATTTCATTAATAACTCTCATTTCATTTACATTGGCAACTTCATTCATAATTTTCAAAATATTACAAGTTTATTGATTCATTAAGAACATGTTTAGCAAATACCAACATTTCTAGTTCAGTTCCCAATATCAAACACCACCGACAACCTGTCTATGGAGCCTCTAAATACAACTGGAGAGTAATATGAAAATACCGGCAACAACACTCCAGTTATACCTCAAAATATAAAGTACATGAGAAATAGATGATACAAGACCCTGAAATGAAGTGCGGCTCACCAAGTCAGCTGGAAAGAGTGCACTGCTATCACTAGTCGATGCCGCCTGCTGTGGGACCACCTGTATCAATTAAAGATACAGCGCCCCCGGAAAATTATATATATATATATATATATATATATATATGCCGAACTCATTTGATAGGTGTATATATGCCGAACTCATTTGGAATTTTTAGCCTATTATGTAATTTTCTAATTTAACTTAGACTTAGGCCTTTACTTGGACCCCAAATTACTCATTATATGACTTATACACTTATTTACAGAATCCAATTGATGTCCATCATGTTAATAGCACGTAAAATATTATAATTAGCCTACCTGGAACCACGAAATCCTAAATTACTTAGCGAAATTTTTCGGGGTCTTCCATTCTCCCCCCCCCCCTTAGGATCATTCATCCTCGAATAAGGAGTAGAGTTCGCTCCAAATACTTAACATAATATATCTCTTTTCTCACCTACCTCAAGCCCCTAAATTTTGACTAACTCCTAATTTTTTCATAAATTTCGGCAGCGTCTCCTTTGTAACTAGGCCTATCCACCTGCTAGAGAATTACCAAAACCATTCTAACAACACATCCACAACGAGACAAAATAACACAATGTATATATCAATAATACTAATCTCAACATTACAAGCACTACATTATCATAAGGATACCTGGACATGATTTGCACATTTTTAAATAATAACACCTAGAAGGTACCTTTCAAGTCAAAACCAATTGCTATACAATCAAGAGAAAATACCTTATTCCACAATACTCTCGGCCCTCAAATGTTGCCTCTTATACTTACAGACTTTGCCATAACACATTCGCGGAAACAACCTCCACTCCCAAACATACCTAACAAGGATGACAAATAGATACCCATCATAGGCCAACTATCTATTACCTCCACCTTCACTAATTTCCACCAGAATTATACATAAAGAATTTCCAATTGCCTCCTTCGACATAGACACATGAAACGCCGGGACATGGAGGCAATTGCAATAATAGGGAAAATGTCATACTCCTATAGAGTGAGCAAGTGCATAAACTGTTACCCATATCTCTCTCCTTGAGCTGTCTGGGCACATAGGAAATCATCCTATCGTATTGCATCAGCACCGCGTCGAGACCAATACGCGATGCACCACAATACACAATATAAAAACATCCTTTCTAAGCACTTAATTTGCGTTGAAAGAATGTGTAAATGCCTCAAATCCTATTCCCATCTCACCTCATCATTTCTGTATGAGTTAAACTTACCGATTTTGGAGGTCTAGACATGTAAGAAAGTATCACCCCATGGTCAGGCATTCATGGCACGAAATTAATGGTCATACCTATTCACACACTAGAACAAGGGAAAAAAGTGGTTGAGTGACTTACTTGTTGTTCCTTTGTTGCTGGGGTAGTGTCTTAGCTAATGTCCCTTAACTCCGCACCCGAACCACTCGGTAGTGCCCCTACGACACACCCCTAGATGATGCCTCCTACACTTAGGGCAACGGGGCCACTACTGCATTTTATGTCTCCCACTTGACTGGACCTGTTGGTTAGATTTCATATGGCCTTGGTCTTGCATATTATGGCCCATCGCTGCTGATCAGGCACTGATGGTAGCACCGAAGCTGAGGTCGGAAGAACTAACTATGTGGGTCAGGATAACACTCTCTTGTGTGATTCCTTCCTACCATTACCCCTACTATAAGAGCCATTAAATTTGCTCGCAGATCGGGCCTTTTTGTTGTTATCTTGCTCTGTCTTTATTTTTAACTTTAGTTCCTCTGTAGCTTGAGCGAACCCACCATTTTCCCATAATTCATATCAGAATTCAAGGCAGTTGTAGTTGCTTAATTAATAACCAAGGGGCTAAGATCCTGCACAAACCGGCACACCCTAGCCTCTATAGTGGGCAACATGTGTATCACATACTTAGATAGATGCGCAAACTCCATATGGTACTCCCACACACTCATACTACCTTGCTTTAGACTCTCAAACTCTGTTACACGGGCTGCCGTTGTCTCAGCAGGCAGGAAATGATCTACAAAGGCGTCGGCAAACTCACTCCACCTCGCCGGAGGGCTCCCCCCCTCACAGGAATATTCCCACAACTTAAACCACAAATAGGCCACCCCTTTCAAATGGTAGGTAGCCAACTCTACTCCCTCTGTCTCAGTTGCACGCATAACCCTTAGGGTCTTGTGCATCTCATCTATAAAATCCCGGGGGTCCTCCTCTAGATTTGCACCCGTAAACACTGGATGATCCAGCTGAAGAAATATGTTCACCCTAGAACTGGTGGAATCCCCTTGTTGGCTAGATGAACTGGGTGTAGCATTTAGCCTCTGGGCCTGATAGGCCACTAGCTATGTCAGCATCTGGATAGCTCCCTAAAGATCCCCATCAGAAATACCAGAATCGGAAGTTGGGGTTGGAGGCAGAATAGGAATATTAGTGGGAGGGATAGTAGCACCCTCAATAGATATAGGTACTGGTGTAGTGGAATCGAGCAGTGTAGTAGTTGGGGGAATGTCCTCACCCCTCGGGTTCTAATCCGCATCATCAATTACGGAATCGACGGCTGCTCCTGGCGCAGCATTGGCTCCTTGGCCAGTTATTACCCTCTTCTTAGGTGCCATGTACTGAAAGTTGAAGAAATTCATTAGTTAGAGGAGGAATAGTTTCATAACAAAGTTTTTCCGCACGATCCAGAATATTAAAGAAGGGTGTTATTCCTAAATTCCCAAGTAGCCTCCAACTAATAGATGTGGTTGACAACACACCGATAAGAAGGACTCTACCAGACACGGCTCCAAGATATCCTAGGACACTTAATAACCTTAGGCTCTGATACCAAGTTTGACACACCCCAAAACTGAGGAGCGCGACCGGTGCTCAACCGATTAAACCCGACTGAGCAAGCCTGTTAGATTTCATTCTACCTAATTTCATCTTTGAATAAATAAGAGATGTACTCCATTAATCTTATTTTAACAATATTTCGTTAACAACTCTCATTTCATTTAAATTGGCAACTTCATTCATAATTTCCAAAATATTACAAGTTTATAGATTCATTAAGAACATGTTTAGCAAATACCAACATTTCTAGTTCAGTTCCCAATATCAAGCACCACCCACAACTAGTCTACACAACCTCTAAATACAACTGGAGAGTAATATGGAAATACCATCAATAAGGCTCTGGTTATACCTCAAAATACAAAGTACATGAGAAACACAAGATACAGGATCCCGAAATGAAGTAGGGCTCACCAAGTCAGCTGGAAAGAGTGCACCGCTATCACTGATCGATGCCGCCTACAATGGGACCACCTATATCAATTAAAGATACAGCACCCCTGGTAAAAGAGATGCTAGTGCCGTTGAATAGCACTAATATGTATAGCTAGAAGTCCTCATACAAAATAGAATAACCACATAAAAAAGGAAATCATAGTACGTCAAACTACTATAAAATGTCCCATAGATTTACATTTCAGGTATTTATTATACTTACCTCACTTTGAACTTCATTGGGGTCAATTCAACCATATGAACTATACGTGGGATACAAAATATAATGTAATCATAACAACATGTATAAGAAATGGAAATGAAATAAAAACCACCTACCGTTTGTGTAAAATAGGCATCTCACTAAACCGTTCGGCCCTTTCTTATTATGCACATATACGTTTTATAGACCATTTGTAAGGTTCACATATTATATTATACACCTATGCGTTTCATATCCCATTAGGGTTCACATATCATATTATACACCTATGCGTTTCATAGCCCGTTATAGGGTTCACATATTAAATTATACACCTATGCATTTCATAGCCCGTCCATAGGGTTCACATATTATATTATACACCTACGCATTTCATTGTCCGTCCATAGGGTTAGCATATTATATTATACATCTATGCATTTCATAGCCCATCCATAGGGTTCACATATTATATTATACACCTATGCGTTTCATAGTCCGTCCATAGGGTTCACATATTATATTATACACCTATGTGTTTCATAGCCCATCCATAGTGTTCACATATTATACACTATAAACCTTTTATATTGTACTTAGTTTCATTTGTACCTTTAGCTACTCACAACATCATTAATTTATTTGCTCTTTTGGCCATTCATACGATTCTTTTTTCATGGCACAATGACCGTATTTCATATTCCACACTTTAATTTCTTTCCTCTCATGGATCGTCATCATAATTTTCAACATATATAATATATTTCAGAAATCACAACCTTAAGTTCATTAGAAATGAAGACTTAAACACAATAGATTTCTTTCCAATAAATAGAGTAAAATGATTAGCAATCAAAGCACAAGTTAAAATCATAGACAAGTAACACCATTTAATTCTTGAACTACTTTCCCCCAAGAGGGCGACACACAATTTCAACTCATGAATATGTAAGAGCTCAAAACACGTTGGGAAAACTTACAAGACTTATCATTAGTTAACACAACCACAATTTTGGGCATGACTTGAGTATATAAGATTTTAGGCAAATCCACATCCGAAATCATTTATAAACACTTGAATCAAGGCTTACTCTATAACCTTTCTCACATTAATCATTTCATTTCATCGGCACCGTTGGCCACCCTCCATATCCACAATTCACTTATTTAACTTCCAAACATCTTTATATTTTAACACCAATACATTTCCAATCAAGACTTTAGGTATACATATGAGCAATTATGAGTGTTAAGCATATCAAATTTTCTCACACAATTTGGCATACTAGCCTTTATTTGAAACACGACGCAAAGCCGTAACATTTTAATACACAATCCATACTTTGATCATATATCTTCATTCATAAGGATAATTTGGAATAGTCAAGTTTATAGGTAATAACCCGGAATATAGAAATTAGGAATTTTGAGCCAACCAAACTTGAACTTATGGAAACATTTATGGAATTCGATTCTAAGAGAGAAAGTTTAGCCAACATACCTTGTTTAAAACTTCCTTAAGTTACTACAACGTTCAGGAAATTCTAGAAATCCCAAACTACTTTGAGACATAACAAAATTGAACACAAATTAGGGAGATATTCATGGTTTCATCTCATTTGAGATTTTTATCAAACACTAGTTGTGCATCTTGATTTCAAAGCTCTTCTACAAGATTTCCTTCATTCCCCAACACAATCTTTACCTATTTGTGTTCAACAATCTTCCCACAAATATAATTTGTACATGCATGCATAGATAATACTATTACACCCAAGAATCATACCTCAATAACCTATCTTATACCCAAAACTCAAAATTAAAGTCTAGTGTATAGAACCTTACCTCTTAGATGAAGATCTTGTGATTGGTTTCCTTGATTATTGAAGATTGATGAAAGATTGAATGGTTATAATGTTAGGCTTCTTCCTTCTCGCTCTAAAATGCTCTCACCTCTCTCTAGATTTAGTATAAATTAGCCGCAAATGAAGCCCCAAAGTTTATTTATCAATGTGTTTTCGGACATGCAAATTTCAAAAAATAAACCCCGAAGTCAATTATGTGGTGCAATTATGCTATAGCATAATCGATATGTGGGCAACAGACTTGCAACATAATCATTATGTGATAGCATAATCGACAACTTAATCAATTATGCGACAGCATAATCAATATGTGATAACATAATATTTTTGCCCGCCTCTGCTTCACTATACTTCACTATGACTTATACATTTATTTACCAAATCCAATTGATGTCCATCATGTTAATAGCACGTAAAATATTATAATTAGCCTACCTAGCACCATGAAATCCTAAATTACTTAGCGAAATTTTCTGGGGCCTTACAATTCTACAAAGCGTAACATCATTGTAATGAAATACTGCATGAAAATTTCCAAAAATAAACCCCGGAGTCAATTATGTGGTGCAATTATGCTATAGCATAATCGATATGTGGGCAGCAGACTTGCAACATAATCATTATGTGATAGCATAATCGACAACATAATCAATTATGCGACAGCATAATCAATATGCGATAACATAATATTTTTGCCCGCCTCTGCTTCACTATACTTCACTATGACTTATACATTTATTTACCAAATCTAATTGATGTCCATCATGTTAATAGCACGTAAAATATTATAATTAGCCTACCTAGCACCATGAAATCCTAAATTACTTAGCGAAATTTTCCGGGGCCTTACAATTCTATAAAGCGTAACATCATTGTAATGAAATACTGCAAGGCGTAACATCATTCCCCCTTTGGAATATTCGTCCTCGAATGTTGGCTGATGCTTTTATCATTTTCATAATTTATAGCTCCTGTGAATACCTCAATACTCTCCTTTCCATTTAGGCAGTTGTTCTGTAAATAAATCCAAAGGCCAGGGCATTCCCACCTTTGGGCCTCTTTCCTACACCATGACTTGTGATCGAATTCCTTTAAATCTCATAACTGTTGATATCTTCTATCATGTAGTCTGTATGACATTTTCCCTGTAAGTGCGCCTACATGACTCTTTTGTCCTTTTTTTCCTCAAGCTTTTTGCCAATCTCTAGGCCTCACTTTGTAAACATATATAGAGCTTAATAAGATGTCCTTCTGGGCATCTATAAGCATACTGAAGTTCTTCCCTCGGTACTTTGTCGAACATACGAATAATGTTATATCTTATTTCATAGAACTGGTTATCCATCTGTATGACTTTACTGCATCAAGGTAGGTCATATTATACTATAACTCTTACTTCGTATTATCGTTACTCAGGTCTGCTACAAAACATCAAGCTACTTTTATTGCTCCTTATCATAGATGTATAATCTATGTCCTTTAATACTTCTTTATTACTATTCATCTTAAGAATGACGGCCTAATCTTACCTCATACTTGGTGACTATTTGTCCATCCATTGTCGATTCACCTTAATATTGATGTATCATCTATCACTGATAACTTGATCTCTTATTTAACATTTCTACTAGGGGTTACGTCTCATCGTGTCATTTGAAGTGATTGTCTTGATCCACCTGGGGGCGATACGATACTATACTTCCATAATCGTATTTCATAGCATTACAATGTGATTTACCTTACATGGTTATTTAATTCCTGTACAATTCATGAAATCATTACTTAATCGAAGGCCCAAACGTCATCCTTCATCTATCACAGTTACACCTTCATTCTATTGCCAGGGTAGCATTCTATCTCTTCCAAAGGCCACTAGTCTTAGACTCATTTAGGCAATACTGAACTTTTTATAACTTAGAGAAACCATCAGCTCTCTGGTTTTCATGTATTTAGTCATGAGGTCTTATGCCTTCTCATCACCTTCTCACTTGCCCTTTCTTATCCTTACTCCTATCTTCTTAAAACCTTGTTGCTTTACCATACTTTAGCTTGCGACCTACATATTCATTTATACTACTTGCAACCTTTCTTCAACTTGCTTGCACCATAGATTTCCTTATGTTATTCTGGAACATCAAGCAAGACATCACATCATCTCAAACTCTTCTTTTACTTTCTTAACTAGATCTCTCGATACCTAGAAACCATAGGCTGAAAGATATGCTACTGACAATGCTGCTATCATTCCTGGATATTGAATCCCCACACTTTTAGCTTTTAATCCAAAGTATGGACTATTCACAACCTTCTGCATTTTAGTATTTCGTACGTTGTTCACCTTTACTTACAACCTTAAAATCTTGCATCGTACCTTCTATCTCTTTCATGAACACCTTTCTACATAAGTATAATTTATGTCTATAACTTGAAGCTCTATTATAATACTTGCACCTCTGGTGCATACACTATCCGGTGAGCTCCGTACTGACTCCTTATAAGGCTGTTACTTTTCCAACTAGCTTTAGCATAGGGACATTATATAATATGGCTATTGTACTTTCTCTTTTGTATCTCTGAATTAAGAGTGATCCTGCAATGTTCTCAATCATGATGTTCATAATTTCTTGGGTCCAATAATCAATCTACTAATTTACTTAGTTGATGTATCTCCTTAGTTTCCTCTTTCCTATAGTCAATCTTTATGTAGGCTTAAACTACTATCCGATCTTTGGCTCCTGGTATTAGTTATCACTTTAGCCTTTCATGGGCATTATGGAATATCCATGATACAATCTTCTAACGACTCAATCATTTGTCTATGCCCTGGGTTCAATTCTTTCTTTTTAACTTATACCGGAGTCTTCTATGTCTGTATGATTGTCAACATATAAAACTTTAAACTCTTAAGTGCGTTCATAACGTAACTAACTCTGGATTATTAATGGAATGATTATTTCCGTTCCTTCTTAGCTTTCTTTAAACGTAAGCTATTACTTTTCCTAGTCTTTCTACCCCCTTGTTGCGTCCATACTTAGCTTATCTTAGTGTCCATATTTGCCAGAGTTTTTATACAACTCATATGATATCAAATATTACTTTTAATTTTACTTCACTTCCATTAGCCATGGTAGGAGCCACTTTCCTTTGGAGTGCTTACAACGTTGTTATGAGATTGTTGTTACATGTCCATTTCCTTTTTAGGTCGTTGTGCTTAGGTTGAAGCCTTCTTCCTTACCTTCTCAGCTAGTATTTCGTTGCAGTACTTAGGGAGAACCCTTGATTCGTGTAAAGTTGTGAGCTCATTACGGACTTTTTTGATGTCCTTCCTTGCCTATAATCATCGGTAGTTGCTTACCTCCATGCCCTTGTGCTTGTAGGGTTGCTTCTGAACTGCTGTTTTGATTTCCTTCCCAGTGGCACTTTCTTTTATCCTCGTAATACTCATAAGGTACGTTTAACTACCCCGACTCCTATTTGAATATATATCAAGTATTACAATGTTATAACTGCGGGGCTGAATTCACTATAATGGGTTGTACTATATTTATATTGCACAACTTGCTGATTTGTCTGTATCTTCTTGACTAGCCACAACTAGACTCTTCCTGAATAAACTACTAAGTACTCGTTGGCCCATTCTCATGTCATTACTCCACATAATCTTTCTGGGGTTATTCCCTTTGTCTTTACTTATATCTTGCGCTGGCTCTTTATTTTCAACAACATCCCGGTCGAAACCCTTACTTCCTCTCCTTGACGTCATGTTTGCATAATGTTCTGGAATCATAGCATATTTGTAGGATTTGAATAAGTGCAATCTTATCCCTTTCTCATTTTTATCGCATTCTTCCTTTACCATTCCATAATTACTAGAACCACTTAGTTCTGACTTAACGCCAAACACTCCATATTCCCCCCTTTAGGGAAGTACTCAGATTTAGTGCTACGATGATTTATGTATAAATGTTTTACCTCTTCACATTTGGTGTCTTTTCACATCATTGATGACCCTTACTCGCCTTGTGGTAATCCTTCTGTACCAAGGATAACAAATTTCCTTACTCGCGAGGGTGACACTTCATGTAACTGGCACATACAGTCCCTTAAGCTTAAATTTGCTCATATTGCTTGCTTTAGGGAAGTGTCTTTCTAAATGATCATTTTCTGAATTTCTCATGAATCTTATTCTATTATCCATTCTATTATTGCCGGAACGCAATGTGAAATTCTCGTGATGCCAACCATTATCAAATCACTCAGTCCCTAATTCATGTTTAGTTTATCTTGTTTAGCAATCCATACTAATTTCTATTACTTTGAGGTATAACTTTTCCTTCTGTAATTATGTTAGAGTCACCAACTTATTTTTCGAAATGAGGATGTCACTTCATGACCTATACTCTTTTGTTGCCTCAAGGCCTGTTACCTCTTGTATTTGCTTTCCTTGTTTATGGATTCTATAATACTGTCATCCTTTTGATCTAACGTTGTCATCCATGTATCACATCTTACTCATAATGCTTTACTAACTCTCTTCTTATTTTTCTGCTAACATTTCTGTCTATCACCTTATTCTGAAAACTTTAACAAGACATTCTTTTGGTTTTAGCTCCCTTTTGCTCCATCCACTGGATCTTCGAGCTGCCTAACATTCTCTCTCTAATAGGGGCGGGAGACACAATAAGATAATATTTATCCCTTCCAGGCTTCCAGTGCCTATCATTGTAGTACTCATATATTGTTGTACTATTTTAGAGTGCACCATCTGGGTGTCTCACAAGGAGATCTATTACCACATTTTCAATATCCTTCGGAAATGTCAACTAACACAAATAATCCATTCACCATTTTGGGTTACTCTAACCCCAAGCGGATCCTGATATCTCGTCCTTTTGTTAAACTAAAAATGCTTATATTGCTCTAGCTGAATTGTAAATACTGATAATCTTCATTAACTGGGCGCCTCGTACCCTTTTTTATCTTGCTTCTTTTACTTGTTGAAACATGTATCTATCTTCTGAATCTCTCATTCCTTAACGTAATAGTGGATAGACATTCTTACCATAGGGATCCTTATTAAGAAGCTTGCAAGTCTTATTGCGCACATGCCCTACTAAAGGCTTTACATTTACTCATCATAAGCATTATGCAAAATCGAGTTCCTCCGACTGAATTCTTCCACTGATATATCTCTTACGAACCGTCTTTTCGGATGTAGGTATCGCCGTATTATGAATAAGATAGTGTTTAGGAAACTGGGTTCTTACAACGAAGCTCTACCACACGATCTAGAGTAAGAAGAATAAGTGACAGTCCTAAATGCCTTGTAGCCTCCTGCTTATAAGTGTGGTGCACGACACACCCATAAACAAGACTATACTAGACACGACTTGTAGACTCCCTAGGACAGAACTACTCTGATACCACTTTTGCCACGACCCAAATCGATGGGCCACGACGGGCACCTAGTACCTTACTCAACCGAGTACCAACATAGCGTATCTTTTCGTATCATACTATCATATATAAGTGAGCTGGAGAGGCTGCCATGAAATAGGTAGAATACAACATGTAATACCAACTTATACATAAGACATATGGGCCTCTAAGACAAAAATAACCACTCGTACACTAAGCATAGGCCGACAAGGCCATTCAATCTTTTACGTACATGATATTTGTCTACAATCCTCTAAGTATACATAATTGTCATAAAGGTCGGGACAGAGTCTCGCCATACCGAACAATATACATCTAAATAATATTGACCAAACAAGCAACTCTGGAGCAAATGGAGTGCACCAAGATCTTCCACTAAGCTAATCGCCTACATAGAGGACTCTCGACCTGTCTATCGAGACCTACGAGCATGAAATGCAGCGTCCCCAGAAAAAAGAGACGTCAGTACAAATAACATACCGAGTATGTAAGGAATGAAAATGAGTAAATAATAGACATCAGAGAAATATGGAGTACAAAACTTGACATGTATGTCTGCATAGCTCTGTGAATCATTTCATTTTTATGATATTATGCATATGCATATAAATGTCAGGCCATGCATAGGAATATGCGTTCATAACATCATCAAGCCTCTGAGGTCATTCATCGTATCATTTCGATCACTGTGGGCAAATTATAAACCTATACCAACTGATCAAGTGGTGGTGCGTATATAATACCAAAACCTTTTCCCATAGCCCATATACACATATACGCGTACATAATGCCATCTAGTCATGGGTCAATGTGCATGTATAAATGCATGAAATGCATATGAAATATGTTAATAAAATCCCTCGGTACGTCATAAGGCCATTATGCCTCTGATTAATATCATAAAATAAACTTTATCAACTTACGTATTTTCTGAGACCCATGAATAGATGATAGAATAATAGGACACATGGAGAATCAAGAACATATGCACCTCTAATATTTCTATGAATAAAGTTATTTTTGGAAGTTGTGCATTTACTCGTTTAGTATGTGTCGTATATATCGTGCCAAAAGAAATAAGGGATAGCCTTAACATACCTGAGCTGGTTCTCTTAACAATTACTCTAACATCGTTGATTGCGATAACACGTAACGGCGAATTGAAGTAGGGAAAAATTCGTATGATATTGTTGAGAAAGATTACACCGTACTCCCTTAAAATAGTAAAATCCCATTGTCACACCTCCTTTTTCTACCCCAAAAGAGGTATAGGGGAGTTTTTCCAATTAGATTGACAAAAATCGAAATAGGATTATTTATTCAAATTAAGAGTCGCCAATTTGGATATTTTTTGGTGTCCCAAGACACCGGTTTATAATCTCGAGTCGAGGAAGTTTGACTCTGTTTTACAGTTCGCAGAAGATAGAAATCTGGGCAAGGAATTTTGTTAATCCGGGAGAAGGTGTTAGGCATTCCTGGGTTCTGTGGTTTTAGCACAGTCGCTCAACTATTATTTTTTGGCTTAATTATCTGATTAATTACATATTTTAAACCTATTGTGTATTTTTACCCGTTTACTGCTTTTAATTATTTATGGAATTATTCTAGAACAAGTTACAGTTGTTGTACACCTGTTTGTTTGGTACACATTGCGAATCGTATCACGGTAACCGTACCCACAATTTACACCATAATTAAATTATTAACAATATTAGTTGTTATGGCCGGGTCATATAAATGTACCCCCGGATTTGGAAATTATGTACCATAACAACGTCACAGGAACAGTATCAATAGCTATGATAATTTTATTATAAACGCGCCTAAAGTGAACTACGAATGTTCAAAGTTTTTCTACACTAGTTACGAATGTTTTAAGTTTTTCCATACTAGTTTTTGCATTAATATAAAGGCCATAGATAGGTATTCATTTATGAATGATATGCCTCGATTTATTTCAAAAAAGATTCATACTCAACTACAGCGAACTAAGAATTTTTATATTTAAAACTAATTTGAAATTAGCTATCACAACTACGCTACGGGAACCATACCCGTAGTTGTGGTGATTTAATTACGTGCTGAAAGCAAACTACGAAAGTTCATACTTACCTCCTAAATTAATTCGAGGTTTATTGACAGGCCACAGATTATAACTAAGGAGTCCAAAGTTGTGCATGCTTTTAACCATTGAAATATTGGGCCATCAAGAGGCCTGTTATATATGCAAATCTTTGAGGAAGATACGGGTTGCGGATTTGGGCTCGAAATTGAGCCCAAAAGTTAAAGAAATCAGGAGCCAAAACCCATTGAGCCTGGCTCCAAACACGCTGTCTCATCTGGGCCAGAAATGGGCCCAGTTTTTCCCAGCATGAGAGCCTTTGATATTAAGGCCCACTTGAGACTTAACCTCTTCTAAATCACATGTAACACAAAATGTTATAAATTTTTTGGAGAAAAAAATCAAAGGCTGACCAAACATATTTTGCATCTAATTTATCACATGCCATTAGTAACAATATAAAACTACTTAACCCAAATTACCAATTAATTACATTGAAAAAATGTGGGTAATTACTTCACTTGCAACCAGAGGTTCAAATATCACGTGACAATTTAACATTGAATATCCTTTGGAATTGTATGGGCTTAGACCCAATTTACCAGAGACAATGCACTAATATGAAAAATGCCCATGCCTTATTATCAATTACTACAGTTGAACAAACTAAATGCAATGAATTAAAACATGGCCTTCGGAAGAAAGCTAATCTCCATATAGCAAGGCAATTTTGGAAAGGTGTGTGCGTAACAAACTGTCACAAAAGGAGTAGAATCATTTCCATACAACTTGATGTTTTCCTAAACCATTAACCAACCCCTAAACCTTATGACTCATGCTAAGTAAAGCAGAATGGACATAGAAGGGACTAAAAGTGGATCCTTAGGTCAGTAATACACACAGTTCGTACGCAACACAAGGATGAGGCAAAAATCAGTGGATACCAGGTTCTTTATTTAATGTTCTCATAACTTCAAATGTTAAACAGAGACAGAATTTAGGATAGATTTAAACTTATCTAGGTTGAACTTAAGACCAAAATGAATCCAAAATAGCAGTTCCAGAACTTAACAGAACAAGGGAGCACATGTCCACAACCAAACTTTCACTTAAAATTCAACAAAACAAAAGAAAACTTAACAAAAATATTACAGGTGCACACTTAACAAATTCATCCTATATTACTATTCAAACAGGGCTGAATGAAATCGCTATACACGCCTCAGACGTTAAACAGAATTGCAGAGAAGATGAAGTGTAAGAAAGAAGCCACAGTCACATGAATCTTATGTACCAAACACGAATCTTCATCTACTAGTAAAAGACAACACATGATATTAACTAACCAAGAAAAGAGTTACATGAGTTAACAAAACATAAGGGCTAATTACTAATGACATTGCTGTATTAGTCTCAAAACATTCATATCATCACATTTAACTTGCAGCTCAAGGTTTCAAGGTGGTACCTGGATACAACAAGCACAACAAGAAAGTATGTTTAGAAATCAACAAGGTGTGATGGACTCAGCAGCAAGGAACAACAGTAATAATCAAACCAACTCCATTATCAAATCATAGCTCAACTAAAGAACCCAAAAAATCAAAAAGAAAATGTTTTCCCAAACTTTGTAAAGAGTCAGTAAGTAGAGAATTGAGCTGGATTTTTTGAGAGGTTTTTAGAGTCTGTTCTCCGCCCCTTCAGTGAGGGGAAAGTTCTACGTATATAGGAGATGGGAAAAAACCCATGTGCTCTCCCTAAATTTCAAGGAAAAAGAATCTTTTCTAACCAATTTTTACAGTTGTCCCACCCTTTATCAAAATTCAGCATCTTTTGAAGACTAGAAATGGACAGTTGTCCAAGTCTAGAAGTTTCTCCTCTTTTTACTTCCCAATTAAACCCCTTAAACTTTCATTTATTACCAATAACCCCCCTTACTTCTAAGTAGCATTCAAACCTTCCCAGTCACAATGAAGACCAACATCAGAACAAACAAACATGGTAACAAACAATTACCCAAACACAAGGAAAAAATAAAAACCTAGCCGAATTATTGACTTAATAAAAAAAAAGATTCGATTTTCTTAAACACCTAAATTTAACTAATAAATAAGCGATTAACAGTCAAACCCAATACACTAACAATTAAACTAAAGATTAATCACAGTCTATTGTCGAAATTTAAGAAAAATGAATGAAAATAAACAAATAAACATGGAACAACACAATTGGCCTGGAAAGTACTAAGAGGAAAGAAATTAAACATAAAACGAATTCCCACGAGGCTGGCCGGATTCCGGCAGGTCAATCAAAATTGGACGACCTCGGAGTGACTCAAAACTAACGTTAATCGATTTCTCTTGTTGAGAGCAATCTATCAACGCAAACTTTAGGCCAAATCGAGTTGAAAAAACCCAAAAATCAAAAAAGGGGAGGGGGGAGTTAGGTTTCTGGATTCTATATTTGAAATTAAGGGGAATTGGTTGGTATTTTTGTGAGATTAGTGGTGGAATGGTGATTAGGCTGGTGTAATGAGTATGGGGTGTTAATTTGGTGTTATTTGGGGACGAACCGCCGTCATGGGGCGATTTCTGGCAGACGACAGGCAGCGAAGGGTGATGAAGATTTTGGGGGTGGCTAGGGTTGGGATTTGGAGAGAGATGGGGAATGGGTAGGGTTCTGAGGGTTTGGGGTGGGGTAGGTCAATTCCTAGCCATTTGATCAAGGGAGATCAACGGCTGGGATTTTAATAAGCAAAACGACGTCGTTTGGCTACTAAATGGGTGTTGGACTGGGCAAGGTTGGGCTGATTGGGGCGGATCCAAGCAAAAAATTTGGGCTCAGCAGTTTAATTTGCCCAATTTAAGTTCCAAACAAAGTCTTCCCCCTCTTTAATTATTTAATTTTAATACTAATTAACTAATACCAATTAATACTAATTACCAATCACTAATAAATTTAATTAAACCTAAATTAAATCACAAACAAGACCTAATAATGAAATTGATTCAATTAGCTAATTCAAACACTAAAATGATTAATTCATTTTAGAACAAATGAAAGAAGAACACTAAAACTAAAACTAAAAAAAATGGAATAATGTATATACTATTTTTTTATTTTGTTTTGTTGATGCGATTAATTAATAATTAAACATAAATGCAACTACCAAACTAAGAATGCAATCTATGAAACTCTAATATAATTTTTTGTATTTTCTATGATTTTAATGTATGCAAAAATGTACCTAAAATGCGTATAATTAAACAAATATTCCTAAAAACTTCTATAAAAAAATTAAAATAAACTACAAAAATCTATTTTGTGATTTTGTAGGAGTATTTTGGGTTGGGAAAAAATCACGTGCTCACAGCTGCCCCTCTTTGCTCGGAAACACGAAGAGTTTTCGGGCAAAGATAAAGTGAGCGAATATGAGCGATTTTTGCCTGCTTGGATACTTCGTGGGAAGCATTTTTTGAAATATCTAACCGAACCTTGATTTCGAGGTTTCCTACATATCCTTGGCTATAAAGGAATCAGGTTAGTGTAGTTCTTGATGTTTAGGTAGCTGGGACTACCGAGAAGCTGTAATTTCACTGCTGTTGTCGCTGCTACTGCTTTCTAAACTCCTTATTACACCGAAACAAAAATGAAAAGAAGTTAGGCTAATCTATGATCTTTGAGTTACAATATTCCTATCATTGTGTCTTTGAACTTGATGTTGAAACACGAACTATTGACTCGCACTCTCGAGGCAAGCTTCTGTTGTTAGCAACTCGAATTGAATTCTGAAATGAATTACCTTGTTTTCTAGGTAGGTGCCTGATGCTAAAACTCGAAATGGATTCCCTTGTTTTCCAGGTGGGTGCCTGATGTCAAAAATTGAAGTGTATTCCCTTGTTTTCCAGGTGGGCGCCTGATGCTTAAACTCGAAATGAATTCCCTTGTTTTACAGGTGGGCGCCTGATGCCAAAACTTGAAATGTACTCCCTTATTTTTCAGGTGGGTGCCTGATACAAAAACTTGAAATGTATTCCCCTATTGTCCAAGTGGGCGCCTAATGCCAAAACATGAAATATAATCCCTTGTTTTCCAGGTGGGTGCCTGACGCCAAAACTTGAAATGTATTCCCTTGTTTTCCAGGTGGGCGCCTGATGCTTAAACTCGAAATGAATTCCCTTGTTTTACAGGTGGGTGCCTGATACCAAAACTTGAAATGTACTCCCTTGTTTTTCAGTTGGGCGCCTCATACCAAAACTTGAAATGTATTCCCCTGTTGTCCAGGTGGGCGCATGATGCCAAAACGTGAAACATACTCCCTTGTTTTCCAGGTGGACGCCTGATGCCAAAATTTTAAATGTATTCCCTTATTTTCCAGGTGGGCGGCTGATGCCAAAACATGAAATATATTCCCTTATTATCTAGGTGGACGCCTGATGCCAAAATTTGAAATGTATTCCCTTCTTATCCAGGTGGGCGTCTAATGCCAAAACTTGAAACATATTCCCTTGTTTTCTAGGGGGGCACCTGTCATTATAACAAAACAGACAAAACAAAAGAAACATTTCTGCCCCAGTTTGGTACTGGGAACATCTGTGAGTATTAATCGAATCATGATACCCAAAAGAGCTCTAAGAATTTAAAAGTTAAATCCCATCATCCAAGAGGGGCCTGGAAATTTAAAATTAAATCTCATCTTAAGAGTGAAAACTTCAAAGCTAAATTCTATTTCCTAAAGGTTAGACTTACGCTAAATCTTATTATCGATGAAGGTCTTAAAAACATAACTAAACCCCATTATCCAGGAGGGTCCTGAGAACTTTAAAATTAAATTCCATTATCCATGAGGGCCCTGAAAATTTTAAATTAAATCCCATTATCCAGGAGGATCCTGAAAATTTATAGCCGAACCTGTCTCGCACATTCTTTCCTCACGGAAGGTTCCTCCAAAATTTCCTACCCCTGTTTCAATCAAACAAAATCTTATCAGTTTGAAAATGTAGTGATTAGTTTGTGGCATTCTTGCTGAAGGTGGCCTTTCCACTACCATGCTTCGTTCCAATTAGCCGCCTTGGACTGGCAAAGAGTTGTTTGACCTTATGATTGAACCTAAACCACAGGACCCTGAATGACCCGAGTGCCCCACACTCATGCTATTGTTTTACATTTATGTCCTTCTAATTTGAACTTCTGTATTTTACCAGAGTTCACGAAACCACTTGACCACTTGAACTTCCACTAACACCTTATTTTCCATTTTGCATCATGTTATTTCTGGTATGCCTTGACTGTACTTTTTTTTTGTGCAATTTGAAAGTTGGTAATAAACTTTGAAATCCTTTCTTTCTTGCTAAACAGTACTGAAATTGGAAAAGACATAGAGAAGTAGACCCAAAAGAAAATGAAATGAAGTAACTTTGAGAGTTAGTAATAAAGAAGAAAATTTGAAACAGGATGACTGTTTGAGGAAGAAAGGGAAAGAGACTTATGTGAGCGAAGCAGCTGGAACCAATGATCACGACATGCATTTCGAATTAATCGCCCAGATCATTCACCTAATCATATTTCATTTTGTGTCCCGTCTTTATACTTCGAAATTGGAATTTTTTTCGATAATCCAATCTCTTTGCAAAGTCACGAGCCTCATTCAACTTGTAGTACCCTAACGGGTTTTCACCAACAAACCTCTCTCATTTATTCATCTCTTGACTCACTATCTCCTTAAGGTGCCTCCGAGGGTTTTCACCAATAAGACTCTCTTATTTTTGTTTTCTCTCAGCTTTTCATCGCCTTACGTTGCCCGTGAGGGTTTTTACCAGTAAGACTCTATTATAGCCCGAGGGTAATGAAATGTAGGTCTTCTCAAAGATTGATCGGAAGGTCTTCTTTGGACCGTAATGTAGGCTTTTGGATAGGGTTAGTGTCACTCCTCCTTTTTATATCCCGAGGGTATATAAGGCAGTTCTTTCAATTTAAGTGACATTATTAGAAATGAAATTATTTATTTAATTCTTAGAGTCGTCACTTGGAATATTTTAATTGGTGTCCCAAGTTATCGGTTTATTTTAAATCTCAAATCGAGGAAATTTAGACTTTCCTTTTGAAGTCTACGAACCAGAAATTCTAGATAAGCAATTCTGTTAACCCGGGAGAAAGTGTTAGGTATTCCCGGGTTCCATGGTTCTAGCACGGTCGCTTAACAATTTATATTTGGCTTAATTGTTTGACTATTCATTTTTAAAACCTATGTTTAATTATCTTTTTACCGCTTTTAAATAACTTGAATTTTTTGTAATTAAAGAATTGAGTTACACGTACGTATACTTTTTCTTTTGGCACGTCAAAATCATGTCATGCAGACGTGTCCATGATTAATAATGCTTTTGTTGATTTATGAAGAGAGTTTTGTTGAAGATGCGTGAACGCATCCCTCGAGTCTTTTTAGAGTTAAATTTGCAATTTTATTACGCGAATATATATATAATCGCAATACTAATCTAAATGGGGCCGAAAGCAAACTACGATTGTTCAAATTAATAATAGGTTTGTGAGGGCCATGGAAAATTTAATAATGGCGCACCGCGATATTAAAGAGTTATTACGAATTTATGAGGGTCATGAACTTATGAGGGTTTCTTTATCATGGCACACCTCAAATTCACAAAATTTTAATTAAGTTTATTAGGGTCGTATGTTGTGGGTTTTAAAACATGGCACACCTCAAATGGTTTTTAGAAGATACTTATTCAATTAAGGTCACCTAGGATATTCATATTGGAATTTATTTTAAGCGAGACAAAAGACTAACTAATTATAAAGGGTGCTTAATTGCTTTGGGACAAGGGGAATGGGACAGAAACAACCCGCTAATGAATCAGCTTTGAGAGCTAAATATTTGGCTCACGAATGGTCCAGAAATCAGAATGGGACTTGAGAACACTATTGCCGGATACGAGTCAAACAACCCACATTGGGTTAAATTTCAGGCGGGCCCAAATGGCTATATTTTCTAAATTGGGCCTATCTACCTTTTACCCAATACATGAATTAGTGAAGAAATGGCTGAAAATGATACCACTCTTAAAAGCAAAAACCACGGCAGAACTGATTCAATAAATAATTTTATCATATTAAGTTGCCAAGCACATTAGTTATGCATTTAGTAATTAATGAACGAAACTCATGCTGCTGGGTAGGCTGTGAAGTCCAGCTGCCTAGGCCTGGTGGCCTAGGCCAGACTTGCTTCGAACGGGCCCAAGATCTGGGCCTGCTTGCCAATGCAATCCACATCAATGTTTCCATACATCTCAACGCATATTCTTTGCAAGAGAAAAATTTATTATGACACGCCTACTAGCAATTAATACTTAATTCGAAATGAAGAGTCCATTTACAGTGTCGACAAACCCAACTTATACAAGAGAAATTTCTAAACTACTGAACACTATCCTATCAATCTTTTACAAATATCATCTAATAAGAAAGAAAGAAGAAGCTACGAGAAATAAAGAGAAACATGTTTTCTAGTATGGGATTCTTGCCATCAGACTCTTCACGGCCAACATACCAGCTTGCAAAAAGATCAACTACAAAGTTGTTTCTTACAAGCTAGCTATTTAAGCACCACGAGTGGAGTTTTTACTACCCAAATCAGCGTTCATTCTACTAAAGATCCCAAAAATCTCATCATAAGAAGGGGTCAGATTCACAGGAAAAAAAACACTATTGGTCATACTGACTCCCCACATTTGTCAAACTCAAACATAAACAACAGGGCTAGACACAATTATGATTCATGGGTTTAATCATGTTAAAGGTTAAACTCATGAACCAATGTAAGTTCCAAGCCCAAAATCATGACAGCTTTGGGTGAAGTGTTAGCTACACTTAAAGTAAATACAAGGGGAGGTTTAGTCCATGAACCTGACTATGTAAGAGTCAGACTTAGAGGTCAAACCTGGTTTTAAGGGGGGGGGGGGGAAGGAACTTTGAACATATTATCAAATCAATGTAAGAAGAAAGCAGAAATGCATACTAGCAAAAGAGCATTAGTGCTACAATCTAATGAAGAAAACAAGACAATACACATTTAAAATGAAGAAACTTATCCATTCTAAGAAGAAAACCTTCAACATATAAAGAACTTTATAGTACATACAAACAGTACCAAAAACAAAGACAAACAACTCATATTCATTTGAAAGTTTCATTTACACAAAAAATCAAACAAAGAGATGACCATATGTACCTTAAAACAGAAGGGAAGCAACACGAAAGTGAAGATGAGGTTGGTAAAGGAATCTCAAAAACAGGAGACAGCAACAAAGAACCAGACAGCTTCCAAAAGACCCCAAGAATCAGACTTCAAACCCCAGAATCAATAGCTAAGAACCACAGAAACCCAACTAATAGACCAAGAAAATGTTTCTTTTCAAACCACGCTTCAAACTTATGAGGACTGAGAATTTTTTTGAGTTTTCAAGCTATTTTGAGTATGAACTTTTCAGAGGAAAAATAGAAATTTTAAGAAAATTGGTGATGGAATGTCTATCCGGAATCCTCTTTTCTGCATGTATATAGTACCATATATAGGTACCAAAGATTCCATGTGCTGGAAGGAATATTCCTCAGCCACAAAAGCATATTTTAAAACAGAAATGGACAATTGGTATTCCTTCATTGGTTTCAGTACTTTGTACTAACCAAATGAGGCCAGCTGCTCTTGTTCTAGAGAATTCTAAAAATTTCCCTAAATAGAAAACCTTGAATTACCCCTATAATCCCTGCTTATTACTACTTCATTCGATGTTCACTTAGGTCCCTAAAATCCTACCGATGTTCATATCAAAGTAATTAAAGGCAGAAAAAAGAAGGGAAAACCTAAATTGAAATGATTCAAATGAGAAGCGCTGATGCAATTCTAAGACTAAAACTAAATTAATTAATGAATGAACATGCATTGTGTAATTAAACCTAAGAAAAAGTTGAATTCAAATGAAAATTAAGGACAAAAGTGGTAACAAACAAGGAAACAAATATGATAATTCAATGAGAGCTAATAATTAACCTAATTAAATCTAAACTTATGCAATGATTTAAACTAAGAAAAGAAAAGGAAGGAAATCTAAGACTAAAGAAAACTTAAAACATGCTGCTACAAACAAGAACGATCACATATGCAGAAAGGAGAAAATCAAAATTAACAATCAAAAAAAAGGGATTTACCATGTTTTAATTTAAGAACATTGGATCAAAACACAAGCTTGTCTGAACCTCTTGAAGTGTAATATGGACTTTGACCAACATTAATCAACTGTTGTTAACAAGAAGAGTCGATTAATGGAGGTTTTAAGTCCATTCGACCAAATACAGCCCCAAAAAAGAGAAGAAAGAAAATTAGGGTTCTTCTGGAGTCACGAAATTTGAAATTCGAGGAACTCAAGGCTGATTCGAAAGGGGCTAATGGTGGTTTGGGCTCAGAGAGGGGTAAGGGTCATAGGGTGTAATTTGGGAGGCTTTGGACCGACTAAAATTTTGGCCGGCTTTTTGATTTACAATTCTAACAAATTGGGTATGACTCGAAGGGAAGAGAGTAGGGATTTGGAATGGGGAGATGAAGGGGAGTTCAGGGTATCATTTTGGGACCGATTGGACTACCGGAACAGTCGTGAGGCGATTTTCGCTGGAGGTTCATGGTGGAGGCGGCGTGAGGTTGTGAGGCGACTAAGGTTTGGGGTGATCTTCAGAGAGAGATGGAGAGTGAGAGGGTTTGGTTTGTGGGGGGAGGGGAGGCTCTCTTCGGACACTCATATAAGGAGATAATGATCAATTCGGGGTCGTCTGATCAAACGAAATCAACGGCTTCGATGAAAAAAAGTTGCAAACAAGGTTGTTTGGTCATAATGGGGATTTAGACCGGGTATGGGGTGGAGTTGGGCCGGATCTTGAATGGGTCCTGGGGATTATTCTATTGGGCTGCCAAATTGGCCCAAAATCAAGGCAGCCTTTTGTTGTTCTTTTCTTTTCTTTTAATTTTCAATTTTCTTTTTCTTTTCAAATTAAAATAAAAACCTAAATTAATTCTTAAACTAAATTAACTTATCAAATTAGATTAATTACTCAACATAGTATTTACAACAACTAATTAATTCCCAAATTACAAGAAAAACTAAAAAAATTTAAAATTAAAAAGTTAAAATGTAAAGATAATTTATTTTTGTGATTTTTTAATTTTTATAAAACAATTAACTTACTAATTAACCTGAAAAATATAAAAATAAATCCTAAATGCAGATGCAGAGTATTTTTATATTTTCCTGATTTAAATGACATTAAACATGCACAGAAAAATGCAAATAATTACGAAAATTGTACCATAATTTCTAAAATGACAAATAATTAAAAGAAAAAATCTATTTCTTTGGGATTCTATAGGAGCTATTTATATAAGGCAAAAATCATGTGTTCATAGCTGCCCCTCTATGCTCGGAGACACGAAGGGTTTTCGGGCAAAGATAAAATGAGCAATTATGAGGGATTTTTGCCCGTTTGAAACTCCGTGAGAAGCATTTTCAAAAAAGCCTGACCGAACCTTGCTTTAGAGGTTGCCTACATATCCTTGGCTACAAAGGAATCAGGTTAGTGTAGTTCTGGAGGTTTCGGTAACTGGGACTACCAAGGAGCTGTGATTTCATTGTTGATGCTGCTGCTACTGCTTGCTGAACTCCTTATTACACCAAAATGGAAAATAAAAGTTCAACTAGCTAAGCCTATCAACTACGAGTTACAAGATTCCTATCTATAAATCTTCTAAAGCTTGATCTTGAGTCTTGGCTAGTTCTTGCTGCAAACTCCGATCTGAATCTTGATGCTCATCAGCTGTGGCCGCCAGTTCATTCTTCAGCTTTGGATCAAGGCGAGACATGCGAAGCTTGTGGATTCAATCATATCTTGAGCAGTCCGCATCTTTCTCCGCTTCTGCGCTTTGAGTTCAACTTCTTTTCTTGTTTCTTCTTTTCTTTTATTTGGGTTGAGACTTCTTCTTTTGGTTGTCTCAAACCTTGTGCCTCAGGGTGAAAACCTGTTTAGGCACCAAAGCAAACAAATGAACGAAATTTTTCTCCCCAATTTTCACTAGGAACATTTCGTGAGTTATTGTAACAAAATCTAAACTACTTCTTTATTGAACGAAATAAAATCAGGATTGTGTATCCTTGAAAAGAGACCAGGGAGTGAAGACCCTATGTCTAAAATAAAATCAACTAGGGAGTGGAGACCGTATGTTGGCAAAAGTCGACTAAGGAGTGGAGACCCTATGTCTAAAAATAAACTCAACAAGGGAGTGGAGACCCTATGTTGGCAAAAGGCGACTAGGGAATGGAGACCCTATGTCTAAACTAATCTCAACTAGGGAGTGGAGACCCTATGTTGGCAAAAGGAGACTAGGGAGTGGAGACCCTATGTCTAAAAATAAACTCAACTAGGGAGTGGAGACCCTATGTCTAAAATAATCTCAACTATGGAGTGAAGACCCTATGTTGGCAAAAGGCTACTAGGGAGTAGAGACCCTATGTCTAAAATAATCTCAACTAGGAGTGGAGACCCTATGTTGGAAAAAGGCGACTAGGGAGTGGAGACCCGATGTCTAAAATAATCTCAACTAGGGACTAGAGACCATATGTTGGCAAAAGGCGACTAGGGAGTGGATACCCTATGTCTAAAATAATCTCAACTAGGGAGTGGAGACCCTATGTTAGAAAAGCGTAAATGTTGAGATTGGGGGTCCTAAGCTTCCATTTTTTGATTTTTCTTTTTATCTTATTATTTTTTTTAATCTTGTTTTGTTTTCTCTTCTTTTTTTTTATTATTTTCATGGAATGAGTAAATACGGGAAAACATTTAGAGGGGACTTCCCTTTTTATGGATTGTTGCTGCAAAGTTGTTTTTAGCACTTGCGTATTTCATTTTTGGTTGCACCTTCTTCTTACAAGGTTGCTTTGGATTGCACCTGTTTCCAGTTTTCAAACAAAGAACAATTGTTAGTTTGAAATAGTGGTTGATTTTGTGGCCTTGGTTATTTTTGATCACTTGATCTCGGCCCAACTCTTTTGATGAGAACCTCTGCTACTTGATGGATTTCTGAATATTGATCTCTCTTCTGAAACCGAGGAACTCAACTTTCCAAAATTTCACATGACGGTTCGTCCGTGTGGTATTTTGTCCTTTTCATCTTATTCTGCCTCCAGGGGCGTTTGACTTTGGATTTCTTTCATTTTCGATAGTTTTGACTTCGGAGCATCGGCCATCATGGCCAGTTGAGATCGACCTGGTGCACCCGTTGAGGATAGGTGCTTTCCTTTGGATTTGGCTTCTATTGAGCATAACCCTGCAAAACTAATCTTGCCATCTTTTCTTTATATTAGCTTCGGAGAAAGATCAAACCGAAAGGGATTCAAAGAAAAATAAGTAAAGGACAGGGAAAATGAATTTAAAGAGAAGTGTCCCTTTCGGAGAGGGGAAAAAGGACTTATCTGGAATGCATGTAGACTTCAATAGACATGAAATGCTTCTTGGACTGGATACCTGATCCATGCAATTATCCATCTTCTCATAAATCCATGATGAACCATGTTTTAAAATCAGGAAACATTTCCAGGACTCTTTCAGTGCCAATGGTTGCAAATGATTCTCTCTTTTCGATCAACGGCGCCCTTTGCGGGTTTTCGCCAATCGACCTCTCTCATTTCTCTTCTCATTGTTGCCTTATAGTGCTCTTTGCGAGTTTTTACTAACAAGACTCTCACATTTTTTAGTTTCTCTGCTCACCATCACTTTAAGGTGCCCTTGGGTTTTCACCAATAAGACTCTCTCAATTTAGTTCTCTCATCTTGATTGCATCGGATCCAAACACCTGCATTTTCCAATTTTGAACACCTTTCACCGATTGATCGAAAGGACTTGAACAAGGTTTGGGTAAAAAGATCTTAGATTGCATTACAATTTTGGAACCGTTCAGGCGGGATCATTGCCGAACCATTATAACGTCTGCCCTAGTTTCACTTTGGGGAAATTGGATTTTTGTTTTGGTGTGACTGAACCCCAGAGAGATGCTGCCCACATATCCTTTCGGAATCAAGTCGAACATAGTTCAGGGGACTTCGTTTTTGACTTTTTTTCTGTTACCTTTTTTTTACAAACGTTTTCCAGTTCCAAAGAGGGTAATGAAAGAAAGGTAACCGGCTTCAAAGGTTTTGCAAAGGTTTGGAGTGTTTAGGGTAGCGAAAATGAAAGCCTTCATCATTCCAATCAGATAATGTTGTTGCTGCAGAAAGACTAGACATGATACCTCTTGACTGAGTCTGCATTTACAGCTGTTTTAGGGTCATTTCCTTCAACGTCTCCGAGGTACAACGCCCCTCTTGGAAACAATTTTATGATAATGTATGGGCCCTTCCACTTAGGAATGAACTTTCATTTTGCTTCCTAGTGGTGAGGGAAAATATGCCTCAAAACGAGTTGCCCCACTTCAAAGTTCCTAGGCCACACTTTCTTGTTGTAGGCACGGGCCATTCTTTGTTGATACAACTGCCCGTGGCAGACTGCGGCCATTTGCTTTTCATCGATAAGGGTTAACTGTTCTAGATGAGTTGTGACCCACTCAGTATCCTCAATTTCAGCTTAAACAATGATTAGAAGGAATGTAATTTCAACCTCGATGGGTATTACGGCGTCAGTGCCTTAAACCAATAGATAAGGGGTTGCTCTGATTTATGTGAGCACAGTTGTGTGGTATCCTAATAATGCAAACAGAAAATTTTCATGCCATTGCGTGGAACTTTGGATCATCTTTCTAAGAATCTTCTTGATGTTCTTGTTTGTTGCTTCAACGGCACCATTGGCTTTGGGCCGATAAGGGGTGGAGTTCCGATGCGTGATCTTGAATTACTCGCATATCTCCCTCATCAAATGACTATTCAAGTTCACAACATATCTGTAATGATAGTTGTAGGAATACCAAAACGACAGATGATATTATAGTGCACGAAGTCTACCACCGCTTTCTTAGTGACAGATTTGAGAGTAATTGCTTCAACCTACTTTGTGAAGTAGTCGATGGCAACCAATATAAACCTATGTCCATTTGAAGCTTTTGGCTCGATTGGCCCAATGATGTCCATACCCCAGGCAACAAATGGCCAAGGTGCTGACATAGGATGTAGTTCTGTAGGTGGTGCATGGGTCAAATCACCGTGCACCTGACACTAATTACATTTCCGGACAAAACTGAAGCAATCATTTTCCATAGTCATCCAATAATGGCCTGCTCGAAGGATCTTTTTCGCCAAAACATACCCATTCATGTGGGGTCCACACACTACTGCGTGCACTTCATACATGATTCTTCTGGCGTCTTCGGCGTCAACACATATTAACAAGTTGAGATCTAGAGTCCTTTTGTACAAGACCTCGCCGCTCAAGAAGAAACTGCTTGCAAGTCATCTAATAGTTCTCTTTTGGTCTCCACTGGCTTGATCAAGATATTCTGTAGTTTTCAGAAATCCCTTGATATCATGATACCATGGCTGAGAATCCGGTTCTACCTCAATCGTATTGCAGTAACCATGCCTTTCTTGGATTTTGGATTTCCAAAGGGTCAATGAAAACGAGAAATGTACCTGAACTCGACTGACTTGAACCGTTTAATAAGATCCTCCACATGTTTTTTGTATGGAATAAGCTTGATATCCCGGGTTTCCCATTCACCCTGAGCTTGTCGGATAATCAAGTCTGAATCTCCCATGATCAATAGTTCTTCAACATCTTGGTCGATTGCTATATTCATGCCCATAATGCAGGCTTCATACTCGGCAGTGTTGTTTGTGCAGAAAAACCGAAGTCGGGTTGTGGCTGGATAGTGTTGACTAGTGGGTGAGATCAAAATTGCCCCAATCCTGACACCTTTTGCATTTACAGCTCCATCGAAGAACATTTTCCAAGCAGTGTCTTCTGATATTACCTCAACTGAATTCACCTCTTTGTACGAGAAGTAAGTATTCGAGGGCTGATATTTGTCATCAACAGGGTTTTCAGCTAGGTGATCTGCTAGAGCTTGGGCTTTCATTGCCGTGCGGGTGACATAGACTATGTCAAATTAAGTGAGCAAGATATACCATTTTCCTAACCTCTCCGTGGGCATTGGCTTCTGGAATATGTACTTTAAAGGATCTATCCAGGTGATGAGGTAAGTGTGTAGGCCAACAGGTAATGCCTAAGCTTTTGAGCGACCCAAGTTAAGGCGCAGTAAGTCCTTTCCAACAAGGTATATTTAGCTTCATAGATTGTGAAATTTTTACTCAAAATAGTAGATTGCCTGCTCTTTCTTCCCGGTCACATCATATTGCCCGAGGATACAATCGAAAGAATTCTACAAGACTGTCAAATACAAAAACAAAGGTCTTCCGGGTTCGGGTGCGACTAAGACCGATGGATTTGACAGATATTCTTTGATTTTGTCAAACGCCTCTTGACACTCGTCTGTCCATTTAATTGCTGCATCTTTCTTCAACAGCTTGAAGATGTGCTCACATGTGGAATTCAACTGAGCAATGAATCGGCTTATGTAATTCAACCTTCCTAGTAGGCTCATAACCTCTTTCTTGGTTTTCAAAGGAGGCAAATCCCGAATAGACTTTGTTTTCATTGGATCTAACTCTATGCCCCTCTGACTGACTATAAATCCCAAAAGTTTGCCAAATGGAACCCCAAATGCACATTTAGCCGGATTCAGCTTCAAATCATACTTACACAACCTCTCAAAAAACTTTCTCAGGTCTCGAACATGGTCGTCCTGTGTTCTGGATTTGATGATCACATCGTCCACATACACCTCAAATTCCTGGTGCATCATGTGGTGAAAAATTATAGTCATGGCTCTCATGTAAGTTGCCCCAGCATTCTTCAAACCAAAAGGCATGACCCTGTAGCAATAGGTGCCCCACGGTGTTATAAATGTTGTTTTTTTTTGCATCTTCCTCGTCCATTAAGACATGATGATACCCAACATAAAAATCCACGAGAGACTGTATCTCATGTTTGGCACAGTTGTCAATGAGGATGTGAATGATTGGCAAAAAGGAAGTTGTCCTTGAGACTTGCTTTGTTCAGATCTCGGTAGTCGAGACACACTCAAGTCTTCCCACCTTTCTTTGGTACGGGAACTACATTAGCCACCCATGTGGTCTATCGGACCACTCGAATCACCCCCACTTTCAACTATTTGGTGAATTCTTCTTTGATCTTGTCACTAATATCAATTTTGAACTTTCTTTGATTTTGCTGGACAGGGGGATAATCGGGGTAAGTCGGCAACTTGTGGACCACCAAATCGACACTCAATCCTGCCATGTCATCATAGGACCAAGCAAACACATCTTTGAATTCAAACAAAAGTTGGATCAAGGAATCCCTAGTTCTTACATCTGTGTGAATGCTTATCATGGTCTCTTGGACCTCTTCTAAATTACCCAAATTTACCAGCTCGGTTTCATTTAGATTTGGCTTAGGCTTATTCTCAGATTGTTCCAATTCTGGATTTATTTCCCTAAAAGCCTCTTCTTCATCATATTCCAGTTCTTGGTTCATTATTTCACAATGAGACAGCATGTTTGGATTTGGGCATGAAGTGTGCAAGCATGGCATGTTATTTAAAGTCGCATTATTAGAACTGAAAAAAGAAACAAGAAAAAATAACAAAAATCAGAATGAATAAAGAGAGGTGAACGATGAAATATTGATTTTATTTCATTGAATTTTGAAGATAACAGGGTTTATTTTGGAATTTAAAGATAGGCTACTAAAAGAAACATCCGAGTTACACCCTAAAATAACTCGTGATGCAGAAAAGGTGGAAAGAAAGGACTACTGGGATTCTTGCCTGACTTGGAATGGAGTAGCCTTCCAATTTTTCAACTTGGCATCGGGCCCGATGTACAACACCTCAACGGTGCTCGAGCCTTCTCCCGGCTGAACCATGTGGGTTTCATACAACATCTGCCTCATAGCCCCACAAATTTCTTCAATTTCTTCAACCTTTAAGGCCTCATCTTATTCTTATTCATTGTACTTGGGCTTGACGAAGGTTTTGAACAGATGCAGGATCGGCTGAGGCAAGACCCAACCATCGTTCTTTCGCTCATTTGCCCATGTTTCATCAGCTGGCGTGGCTTGGAAACCCACACCAAAGAACTTTTCGCTAGTATCCAGAGTGATAAGTTTCGTGATTCCTTGCAATGACGTCCCGAGCCCCTTCCCGGGTTTATAACCATGCCTGATCATTTCCTTGGCAACCATAATTGACGCATTTGAGAGAAAGGGTTGAGGAGAAGGGCTTCCTTATTCACATTGGTCTGCGACCACAACCTCAAAAGATTGATAGACTATATGTTCACTTCCTTCCCTAGCTTCGAGACATGGGACTGACGGGTCCCGGTAAGTCGACTGCTCATCCTCTCCATAGACTACGATCTCTTGATCTTCATATTCAAATTTCACCAACTGGTGGAGAGTGGAAGGTACAACCCCTGCTGCGTGAATCCAAGGTATTTCCAAGAGGAAATTGTAGGACCTATCCATGTCTAGGACCTGAAAGTTCACCTCGAAATCCACAGGACCAATAGTCAAGATCAGATCGATCTCACCTATGGTATCTCTTTTGCTATCATCAAAGGAACACACACATACGTTATTAGGCCACATTCTCTCAGTCCCAATCTCCATTCTTTGCAAAGTTGAGAGAGGGCAAATATCAACTCCGGACCTGCCATCTAGCATGACTCTCTTCACATAGTACCCCTCACATTTAACTGTCAGATGGAGGGCTTTGTTGTGGGTAGCCCCTTCCGAGGGCAAATCATTCTTGCTGAAGGAGATCTGATTGATTGCGAAAAATCTTTCTACCATCCTTTCCAGTTGCTCAACAACTGTTTTAATTGGGACATAGGCTTCATTGAGGGTTTTTATTAACACCTTCTGATGCTTGGTTAAATTCTTTAACAAAGACAACAAAGAGACCTGAGTAGGAGACTTTTGGAGCTGGTCAATTATCTCATAGTCCGCAGTTTTCATTTTCCTGAAGAACTCTTCTGCTTTTTGAACACTAACTGGCTTCTTGAGTGGGAAACACTTCTTCGTGGCTTTATTCACTTCCTCCAAATTAAGGTATTTCTCCGCCAAGTTAGTTTCATTTGTTTCTTCCAGGACTTCTTTTCCTTTGTATGTTACTACTGCCTTATTATAATTCCATGGGACGATAGTAGGATCTGTTATAGGCCTTTTCGGTGCGCGGCCAATAACCACGGGCTCATTCAGCCTTGGTGAAATTACTGGCCCCCGGACCACATAGATCCCCTTAGGCACGTACATCTTAGATCCTTTATTCAGCTCAAACCTTCTTTGAGGGCTCAATGACATTTTATCTTTCTTGTGACCCCGGGGAACATAAAGAATGGCATCTTTTGAGAGCGCTGCCCCAATTTTGGTTTCCACTTTCTTTTATGTATTTTGAGGGGTGTGTTTACTCTTCTTCTCTCCCTTTTCTTGTTTTGCGATAGCCTTTGGCTTCTTTTCAACATCAACGATTGCAATTATGGCTTACAAAGCAGGATCAAACTCCTTATCTTCGCAAATTATTCCAATAACCGGTCTGTTGTTGTGAGCCAGTAATGGATTGTTGGTCACATTAGGAATGCCTTCGTCCTTTAGCACTATCCGCTTTTGTTATATGAGATTTTCAACAGCCCTTTTCAGGGTCCAATAGTTGTATGTATCATGCCCTTCCGCTCCTGAATGGTAAGCACATCGAGTACCATCTATGTAGGAGGGCGACTTTGGGTTCTACCTGGATTGGTGTACGGGCTGCAACAGACCCATCTAGACAAGTTTAGGAAAAGGCTAGAATATGACTCACCAATAGGCGTGAAGTTTGCCATCTTGGGTGGTTCCCGGGCACGGGAATTGTAGGGGAAGTTATTTTGTGGAGGTTAGGGATTATACTGAGCTTGGTGAGGAGGTTGATTTCTGGGAAATAGAGCTTGGTTTTGGTTGAACTGTTGTTGTGGCCTAACGTAGGGCTGGGCATTCATCACTGCGTATGGCTGAGGAACCATAGCATAGGCCACATCCTGATAGGGATAGTAATGTTGTGGGGTTCTTAAAGGGAAGTAAGGTTTGGGTGGACGGGGTTTTCTTACACGTGAAGTTGCCATTGCCACTTCTTCCTTCTTCTTTCAGTTCGCTACACCTCCAAACCTACTTTGAATTTCTTGGGAGGTAGTCCTTATAGCATATTGACTCAATACGGGCCCTGATTTCCGACCATTTCACCAATTTTGATGGCCTCGGTAAACGGTTTTCCTATCGCGGACATCATATTCTGAAAATAATCAGCCTCTTGGGCTTGAAGAAAAACACTAACCATCTCTGTTTCATCCATTGGAGGCTTGACTATAGCCGCTTGTTCGCGCCATTTGATAGCATATGCTCAGAAGCTTTGCGAGGATTTTTCTTAAGATTTGACAACAAATTCCTATTAGGGGCTATGTCGATGTTATACTGAAACTGCCTGACAAAATCCTGAGCCAGGTCATCCCAAATATGCCAACGAGATATATCCTGATCCATGTACCATTCAGAAGCAATGCCGACCAGGCTCTCTCTAAAATAAGCCATAAGAAGCTCCTCTTTTCCACCTGCTCCCCGCAATTGGTTGTAGTACCTCTTAAGGTGGGCTATGGGATCCCCATGCCTATCATACTTTTCAAACTTCGGGGTTTTGAAATCCAAGGGTAAGTGCATGTTTGGGAACATACACAGATCAACATAGGATACACTCTTTTGTCCGCTCAAACCCTGTATATTTTTTCGGGTAATCTTCCCTTGTTTGGAGTTCTTTGTGGTTTTCTCTTGTCCAGCGGTAAACTCGTACCGGAGTGGCTGAGGGTAATCATTGGTAGTGAACTGGGTAGGTTTCAATGGGAAGGATGATACTTGGAAGGTGAAATATGATGGATCAAAATTAGGCCTGGGTAAAGTGGGCCGTGCCGTGGCCGAACAAGGTGGCGCAGTGAATATGCTAGAGGCCGCGCCTGAAATCAACACCTGGGGGCGAACCTCAGAAGGTGTTCCAATAAAGTGAGATGAGATGGTAGTATATCCAAGTGGGGTGTTCGGTTAACTTATTAGGACGTTAGAAGTCCCACTTGCCCTGGGAAGTAACTTAGAGAATCTAGGTATCGCACTCGGTGGCTCTATGCCATTAGACCAGGCATCCCACATTTCCATCATGTGGAGACGCAGAATTCTGTTTTCCTCAGTAGTTGCTAACTCGGAAGTTGGGATGACCGAGATTGGGCTATCCTCCAAGATAGGAACTGTTGGCAGATGACTTTCCGATGACATTTCTACACTTCCTTTTGATGTTGTAAAGTACGGGTGTGAAGCCAGATTAGCACAAAACCAACCACCTTAATATGGAACCTAAACTCAAAAGTAGACAACAAACCGATTAGTTTGAAGCAAATAACACATAGGTAATCGCACATTAGGGTGTGATGCACCTACATAGTTAAATGTGTTTCTACATGTTTCGCAACGGTTGCATGTTTCATCCCGGCTTTTATTTATCTCTCCACTTTTCCTTCCTATCGACTTTGGCTCTTTATTTCTTCTCCTCTTATTCCTGTCTTCCTCTCTTTTCTTGCTTTTCTCGCTTTTCTTTTTCTTTTGCTCTCTTTATCTTTTTTGGTTTTTCTTTCATTTGAGTTATTTATAAAATCATGACCGGATCTGATGACGATTGCCTACGTATCACGACGCCGCGTGAATTAGATCATCACGTAGTTCAAGGAATAAATGCAAAAAAGAAACAATTTTTTGGGGTTTTCCAAATTTTCATTAATAAAACTTCTACTTTACTGAATTACAAAAGACTTGAAACATACTTTTTCTAGGAATTTAAAACTTTAAACAGACTCGAAAAATACTTTAAAATGAAAATACAGGCTCGAAAAAGAAAATACAATCAAGAGTACATCAGTGCCTCCAACCCTGTCATAGGAACACCAACTGGTCTTGCTGCGGGCCTACATGCCATGTCATCTTGGAGACGATAGAGATCCTCCATTATCTGGCGGACAAAGATCATTACCATGGCGAAGAACATGGACCTGGTCATGTCCTCACAGTCACTCCATTTCATCATAATGTGGTCGGCGATTCTTCTGACCCTTTCCCTTATGATGCCCTTTTCTTGCATCAACTGCCCAATCTGCTGGGATCTAGCATTTAAGACCTGGGTGGCAGTATGATTCTGTTCTTGCAAATGTTGTAGCTCTCCCTCTAGCTGTGCCATCAAAGCGTAGCAATGTTCTCTCTCGGATTTGAAGCTCTTAGCTTGTTGAGCCATTTTACTTTAGAGGCTGTTAATCTCCTTTTCCCAACCTGTGACCTCTCTTTCATATCTTTCTTTCATCTATTGAACGAAAGTTGCCTGTCCTTCTGCATTTTTGGCCAACTTTGTTCGTACTTTTGCTAGATCAAACTCAGTTTTCTGCAAATCATGTTCGCAGGCACATACCTTTTGGGTAAGGTTGTAGATGGGCCTTTCATCTTTTCTGCTTTTGCCCGGGTTCTCGGCTGCTATTCTCAGTTGTCGAACCTGGGCTCTGAGAGCTTCATTTTCTTGGACCAACCTTTTTTTTCACCCTCGGCCTCTCGTTCCTATAAATTATTATTGAAGGTGACATTTCTCAACTCTTCTCGCAAAGCGTGGATGTTGGCTTGATATTTCTTTTCCTTTTCTCCCTAGGCCAACCTTTTCTGAATTTTGTCATTAAAAGCTTGAACATGGGGACTTTTGGTAGGCCTCTTGGGCTCGGGCTATGGCTCATTGTTCATATAAAACCTTCTTTCAAACCAAGCAGCATAATTGGGGTCAACTTCGCCCCTAGCTGGGTCTGGTACCTGGGTGTCACTTTTTAAATAATGACAACCATTCCGATCCCGTTGAACTAAAGCCTCGGGTAGTGTTGCTTCTGGGTGTAATTCAATGACTTGGGCACATAGATATGCATCTTAGGGTATCACCTGATATCTTCCCAGTTGTCTCAGAACTCTTTGTGGTGCATGTGGTTGGATACTCTTCAATCCCATCATTATCAAGTAGCCTTTTAAAGCTGTCATGTACATGACTTCTGTTACCGGAAGCCTTCCAATGGTCCATTCAATTTGATTTGCTCTTGATTTCTCAAATAGGAGACCCAAGCTTCAACTCCTTCTGGCGGTTTGTAGTCTTCCACCCTTTCCTCATAATTTTTGATAAAATTGTTCCCATTCGAAGCATATATCCTGAACATAGGATAATGGCGAAGCTGTTCGATCATCCACATCTGAAAAAGGATATTGCAACCCTCGAAGAATTGAACCCCAGATTTACACAAGGTTAACGCCCGATAAATGTTTGCCAGTACTAACGGGACAAGTGTGTGATCGTTTTTGGTGACGAGTATCTGTGCGATTCTGGCCATACGGGTGTCTATTGTGCCCTTCGCATTTGGAAAGACCATGACTCCTAAAAATGCCACAATGAAAGCAAACTGACGATGAAGTTGCCATGTGCTCTTGTCTTATTTGTTATTCAACCCCTTTTCATGTGTTTCAAACCCGGCTGAGTGCCCGAACCTGAAGTAAAAGAAATAGAAAGAACATCTTTGTAGTCTAACATTTTTTGTTGATATTATTGCTTTCATTTATTATCTTCATATTTGTTCATCATTTATTACTTAACGTTGGCCATAAATAGCCTTCGTTGATTTATCTATAACTGTTAGTCATACTTCGAGCCCCCTCGATAGCCCCCAACCGAGCTCCGGAATCGACCTCGAGGCTCCTAAATCGACAAGCTCGAGGCCCCGATTACTGACCTATCAGTTTGATTATCCCCCTATCTTTAACTCTCATTTTATTTCTAAGTCTCACATACGTAGCATCAACTACTTAACAACTAGCATAAAAATAGATCACTTATTTTTAGAGTCACATAATCAAATTTAATTGTTATTACCATTTTCACGGTAAATAGATTCAATTCCAATTATCGAGGTGAGACCTCTTATCATGCTCCATGTATTTTGACTTAGTGATTTTGTACACCACTTAAGTGTTTATCCCTGTTGGGGATTTGATGGTGTTAGCCCGTGTCTAGCATTTTGTTTTGTACACTATTGATGACTAAGAGTCCAAAAGTGACTTTGTGTTACTCACTATAGTGGGTTTTGATATAAATTCGGGATAGTTTGATTAAAATTTGTGAAATATATGCCCTACCGGTATGGGATTTCATTTTGTGTTATGAAATTTTTTCACGAAATTTATTTAAAAAAGAAGAAGAAAGAATGAAAGGGAATGGAAATTTCAATTGGCGCAATGTGCAAAATACTTGTGATGCCGAGTTGAGGACGAAATCCTCACAATTTTTATATGTTGTGAAATATTTAATCCGGGCTACAAGTCGCAGTGGAAGTTATATATAGGGAGTCATTCCTGTTAGGCATATTTGATAAATTCTTGTATGTGATTTCTTTGCATATTTAGCCATATTGGTGCTGTGAATATTGAGTTTAGCCTAGGAGGCGAGTGCCCAGGTGGCGTTAAATGTGACTCGTTTATTCGGGTAAATAATTATGAGGTCTTCATGCCTTGTGTGTTGTTGTCAATGTTTTGTTTAATATGAGGTTAATTGAGGATGCTGGAATTAATTATGAACAACTATTGTGACCAGAGATATAGTTATGGGCACACGTATAATGTGTGTAGGCACAAAATTTCTACAGCCGATTGAGACTAACAAAGTGTGTTAATATGAAAATCAGGCCTTTTTAAAATTTATTGGAGTGTAAGAAATTGGCTTTTGTCACGACCCCAGTTCACCCTCCGTGAACTGTCATGACGGCACCTAGTCTCTACGACTAAGTAAGCCTAACAAATGCATAACATAAATGAAACTTGCGGAAGAAATAATCAATACCAAAATAATTGAATGGAAACAATAGTTAAAATGCCGCTAGGCATATACAACGCAACATTTTCAAAACCATGTACACTATCCCAAAACCCGGAAACTCACGAAAACACAAGCCTTTCGAATATCTTACAGTCTAACTCTAGAATATCTAACAAGCAAGAAAAAAATACAGAAGGACAATGTTTAACAGCTAGAATAGAAAGGGACTTCTCGGTGTACAGATGCGGCAGATGTACCTCGAAGTCTCTAGAGCAGTCGGCTCCCTCAAGGATGCTAGGCCTGAGTAGCGGTACCTAGATCTGCACATGAAAAACATGCGCGAAAGGGGCATGAGTACACCATAACGGTACTCAATAAGTGCCAAGTCTAACCTCGGTTGGGTAGTGACGATGAAGGTCAGGGCCCTACTAAGGTTAAATAAAATATAAAGATCAACATTATAGCACATGATAGTATAAATAAGTACGGTGGTAAAATAACACAGGATGTACATGACAGCAACAACTATACAGAATGAGGTAAACATGGGAAGGAAATACAGCGCAACACCAGGATACCGTCCTGTAGTCCTATATGTACATATCTAGTGGATCTCCCGGGATCCCGTCCCGCAGTCCAACTCATAGTGCGTAGGGATCTATCGGAATCCCGTTCGGTAGTTCCAAATGTAAATACCCTGTATTGGGGGAATCTACCGGGTGCATTCCTGTAGTTCCGTATAATTATGCAGGGGGATCTACCGGAATCTCACATCCGTAGTCCCAAAATATATACACAGCAGCAACAGGAAAATATACAGAAATGGCAAGACTTCATATTAAGGCAACAAGTGATTGTAGCCTAGCATGCTGCACAGAATTCAAGTAAGGCAGGTTAAGCAAATAAAGCAATTAAGTCACTTACACATGCTTTCCTAAGCTAACAACAGGCTTAATAGTGCAAGTAATAAAAACAAGAAAGGAAACATACTAGTAATTACTTTAAGAAAACCGAATTTCCAACAATTAGCACAAGTACGCACTCGTCACATCACGTACAAGGCATTTCAATTACCAAATACACCAATCCTAAGGGTAAGGTCTTCCACACAAGGTTGGACAAGTCACTTACCTCGAACCGGCTTAAAATCAATCCGAAACCACGCTCTTGCCATGAGTACTCGACTCCAAATGGCCCAAATCTATTCAATTCAATATCATAATGTAAGTAACACTTCAAGTAACTGATTCTACAATTAAAGTCTAAGCTAATATGCGAAATTATGTAAAATGACCAAAATGCCCCTCGTGCCCACGTCACAGAATCTGGTAAAATTTATATTTCCAGAATCCTCACACTCGCACGGGTTCATTCATACGTAAATTATCCAAATCTAAGGTCAAATTCCCAATCAAAAGTCGAATTCTAGGTCTAAGATCTTTCTTCCAATTTTTCCCCAATTTTCATCTCCAATCCGAAATTAAATGATGAAACTAACTATAGATTGATGGAATATAACTAGAAAGGGTTAAAGAATCGTTACCCAATGATCTCCTCTTCAATTTTCTCTCAAAATCGCCCTCTCCCGAGCTCCAAATCGAATTTCCAACTTTTGAAACTAAACCCTCGAAATTTCACATTTCTGCCTAGCTATTTCCGCATCTACGGTAAAGGGACCATCTGCGGTCCCGCTTCTGTGGAACTAATGTCGCATCTGCGACTTTTCACTTAGTGGCCAATTTCCGCATCTGCAACTCCCAATCCGAAGATGCGGTACCGCTTCTACGGAAATACCACCGCTTCTGCGGTTTCTGAAGAAGTCCCCAATTTCCGCTTCTGCGGCCACTGAGCCGTTTATGCGGTGCCGAACCTGCAGAACCCAAACCGTAGGTGCGGTTATGACAGAACAAGCAGCTGAAGCTGCAACTTAAATTAAAAAATCTTTCCGTCAATCATCTGAATTCATCCTGAGACCTACGAGACCTCAACCAAAGTCACCAATAAGTCACAAACAACTATCCAAACTTGTACCAATCCTTAGAACACCTAAAACAACATCGGAACCTCGAATTAACGATGGATTCAAGCCTAAGAACTCCAAAATTCTCAAATACGCTTTCGATCAAAAAGTCTATCAAACCTCGTTCGAATGACCTGAAATTTTGCATACACGTCATATTCAACACTATAGAGCTACTCCAACTTCCGGAATTCTATTCCGACCCTTGGATCAAAATCTTACTATTGGACTGAAAACTTCAAAAATTCAACTTTCGGCATTCCAAGCCTAAATTAGCTACGGACCTTCAAAATGCAATCCAATCACGCCCCTAAGCCTGAAATCACCCAACAGAGCTAACGAAACCATCATATTTCCATTCCGAGGCCGTCTTCACATTGTTTCAACTATGGTAAACTTTCCACCACATAAGCTCTCATTTAGGGACTAAGTTTTCCAAAACTCTTCGAAACTCGACACTGAACATCCCAGCAAATCAAAATAGCAGAATTAAACTGGGGGAAAACAGTTAATAGGGGATCGGGTATTAATTCTTAAGACGACCGGCCGGGTCGTCACATCCTCCTACACTTAAAACGTCCTCGAATAAGCATAAAGACATACCTAAAGTAGTGAAAAGATGAGGCTAATGGCTGCACATATCCTGCTCGATCTCCCAGGTCGCCTCCTCGACCGGTTGGCCCCGCCACTGAACCTTTACCGATGCAATGTTCTTTGACCTCAGCTTTCTAACCTTCCTCTTCAATATTACCACTGGCTCCTCAACATAAGATAGATCCTTGTCCAACTGGACAAAACTGAAATCCAACACGTGCGACGGATCACCGTGATACCTCCGGAGCATCAAAACATGGAATACCGGATGAACTCCGGCCAAGCTGGGAGGTAAGGCAAGCTCATAAGAAACCTCCCCAACACGCCTCAATATCTCAAAAGGGCCAATAAATCTCGGACTCAACTTTGTTCTCTTCCTGAATCTCATAACGCCTTTCATAGGCGAGACTCGAAGCAGAACCCGCTCTCCAACCAAATTGGAAACATCACGAACATTTCGGTCCGTGTAACTCTTTTATCTGGACTAGGTTGTACGGAGTCTATCCTGAATCACCTTAACCTTCTCCAACGCATCCTGAACTAAGTATGTGCCCAATAATCTGGCCTCACCCGGCTCAAACCAACCCACCAGGGATCTACACCGTCTCCATATAAAGCTTCATATGGTGCCATCTGAATGCTGGACTAATAGATGGTGTTATAAGCAAACTCTAGACCCCCAAAAGTCACCACACATGACCGGTACACACAGTCTACAACAACAGTATCACCTACTGGAGTAGATACATAAGTAGGTGAAACAAGAGACTCAAGGGACATATCCAGATAACGGGAAAAGTATGATGACATATAAGAAAAGGTTGAACCGGGATCAATTAATACGGAGGCATCTCTGTGGCAGATTGAAACAATACCTGAAATCATGACATCTGAAGAAGAAACATCTGGTCCACCTGGGAGGGCTTAAAAATGGGTCTGACCACCATATGATCAACCTCCCCTCTAGGGCGACCCCTGGCTGACTAACCTCCACCCCTAGCTAGCTGGGCAGGTGGTGAAGTAATTGCAGCAGAAGTCGAGGACTGACCCCTCTGTAGAGACTGACCATCATGAAGACGAGGACGATGCCTCCTCATATGCCCAAACTCTCTACACTCATAAAAACTCCCCAATACTGGAGATGGGGACTAAAGGGAGCCCCGGGCACCAGAATGACCAGTAGAAGGACCTGTCATGGAAGAACTCTACACTGATGGAGCACGGGACGAACTCTAGGCTAGAAGGGCACTGAGTGATGTGTGGCCCTGATGAGAACTATGAGAACCATGTCCCGATAATGCCCCACGATAACCTGGGCAAGCTGAATGAGCATGTCTGAATGGACGACCTCTGCCCTGCTGGAACTGACCCCTCGAAGGAGCACCATTAAAGCTACCAAATCCCCGATGCCTCTTGGCCTTCCTCTCCTCTCACTCTTGGCGGCGAACCAACTCAATATCACGGGCGATGTCAACAACCTCCTCGAAAGTAGCACCTGTCACCCTCTCCCTAGTCATGAGAATACAAAGTTGATATATGAGACCATCAACAAACCTCATAATCCTCTCTCTATTTGTTATAACCAACCAGACCGCATGACGAGCTAACTCTGAGAACCGCATCTCATACTGTGTCACAACCATCTCTCCCTGACGCAACTGCTCGAACTACCTGTGCAACTCCTCTCAATGAGACTGTGGCACATACTTCCCAGAAAGAGAATAGAGAACTGCTGCCAAGTAAAGGGCGTTGCACCAATAGGCCCACGCCTCTAATACGCCTCCCACCAAGTGAAGGCAGCCCCAGAAAACTGAAAGGTGGTAAAAGCTACACCACTGGTCTCTAGAATCCCCGCCATATGAAGCATCCTCTGGAACTTATATAAGAAACCCTAGGCATCCTCGCCCTTTGCATTGCTAAAATTCGGAGGCTTGAGTCTACCAAACCTCTCTAGTCGACACTGTTCATCGTCCGGCATAACTAGTACCACAAACTCTTGAGCTGGTGCAATCGGCTAGGTTGGAGGTGCCCCTAGTGTCTGCAGTCCCTGCACAACCTGCTCAGGTGTGCAAGCAACGGGAGTCTGGGTGCCTCCCCCGGCCTGAGAAGTAGTTGCGGCCGTAGTAATTGAAACCTCCTGAGCCAAATTGGTACACACTTATAAGAATTGAGCTAAAGCCTCATGAAGGCCTGGAATCACAATGGGAACAGCTGGTGCCTGAGCTGGTGCTGCTGTAGCATCCACAATTGGGACCTGATCCTAAACTGGGGCAACTGGTGGATTTGTACGTACCGCCCTAGCTTCTCTGCCCTACCACGGCCTCGCCCGCATCCTCGGCCTCTGGTTGCCCCAACTGGTGATACTGGTGGTCGTCCACCCTGCTCGGTAGCACGTGTCCTCACCATATGTGAGAGAATGGAATAACATAAGTTTAGTATTTGGATCAACAGATTCGCACGACAATAATTTCAAGAATTTGAAGATTTTCCCAATGGTTCTGCAACCTCTCGTGGATAAATATAGACGTCTCCGTACCGATCTACGAGACTCTACTAAACCAACTCATGACTGGCGAGATTTATGTAACTTAGGCTCTTATACAAACTTGTCATGACCCCAAATACCCGATCGTGATGGCGCCTATCACATTACTAGGCAAGCCAACACAAACCATTAACTATAACAAATTCCTTTTAAAAACCATTTTCTAACACAGGTTTAAATACCAAATTTCCATAATATGTGTTTAAAACATAATTACATATACGGAAGTCAAATAAACATGAAACTACATAGCCCCAAATATCTGGTGTCACGGGTCTAGAGCCTCTACTACATAACTTATTGTCTGATACAACAAAAGTCTAGAAAAATGCGGAAAAGAACAAAATAAGAAGGAGAAACTAGGTCTGCGGACGCCATGAAGCTACCTTGAAATCTCCGCCTACCTCGGGATCAGCTGTGGACCCTCACTTTGCCACTTGGGCACCTAGATATGCACACAAGGTACAGGGAGTAATTTGAGCACACCAACTCAGTAAGTAACTAAAGTAAATAGGGTCTGAAAGCAGTGACGAGCAGTTAAAAATAATATAACTGAATAAAAAACAGGATAACAAATCCATTTCACAGTTTAAAACCAGTTTCGCCGTAAAATTATCAACTTCAGTTTAAAAAAACCTTTAAATCATATACTTAGAAATTTTTCCAACAGAGGCTATTTTTAAGAGAAGAGTGAAATCAATGAAAATATCATAACTAGGCCCCTCGGGCAAGGTATCACTCAAAACATGGCCTCTCGGGCGGCCTCTCAGTCACTCGTGACTCGCCCTCGTCACTTAGTACTCACTCTCGGCACCCAGGCTCATTAATAGCTCATAATAATAAAAATCATAGTAACCGCTGTGGCGTGCAACCCGATCTGTAATTTATGGTCGACTAAACTCACTGGGGGTGTACAGACTCTGGAGGGGCTCCTACAGCCCAAGTGTCATATCGCTACGGCGCAAAGCCTGATCCAATACATATATCGTTGCGGTGTTCAGCCCGATCCAATATATATATATCGCTGCGGCGTGCAACCTGATCCATAATATATACGCATATAATATCTTCACTATTAGGTTCTGAACCTCTCTCAATCATTAACCTTGCAGCCTCTCGGGCACAACAATAAAAATTAGGGAACTCAGCCCAAACAGTCCTCACAATTAGAAGTAGGGTGATAAAAATAGTTTTAAACATTTAAATAGGTAAAACATGATTGAGGATATGCTTTCAACAAGTAAAGTGAGGAAAAATTGTAAAAATGCCCCTAAGGGTATCAACAGGTCGGCACAAGGCCCCAAACATGGCATACATCCCATAATACAGTATAAATGACTAATGTACGGAATATCATACGGTTTCAAATCAAATACGTGGCTTAATAGTTGCAATGGGATGGACCAAGTCACAATCCCTATCGGTGCACGCCCAAACGCTCGTCACATAGCATGTGCTTCACTGCATTTATCAAAATAAGTAAAATATCGGGGTTTGTACCCTCAGTTCCAGATTTACAATGGTTACTTACCTCAAACCGGTGAAACTACTACTCTGCGACACCTTTGCCCCTCGAATCGTCCTCCACTCGCATCGAATTTATCCAAAATCATAATCACGGTGTCAAAATATGGTAAGGGAACGAAGCCCATGCGAAAACAATCAAATAATACCAAAAATTGCCAAATTGGCCAAGCCCGACCCCCGGGCCTACATCTCGAAACTCAATAAAAATCACATCAACAGAATACTTATCTTCCCACGAGTACATACATACCAAGAACATTGAAATCGGAGTCCAAATGACCCCTCAAATTCTCATTTAAAGTCTTTTAATCGCAAGCCCTAATTCATCAATTTTAGGCTTAGATTCTATGATTTATTAGGAAGATTTCACAATAGAATCGAGTTTTAAAGTCCAAAGTTTTTACCTCCAAGTTATTCTCCTTGAATTCCTCTTCAATCTCCTTCGAATAGCTCAAAAAACGACCAACAATGGAAGAAATAAACCCCACATTCGCGGACAAGACGACCTTTTCAACCTTCTGCCCAATACTAAAAATCCTTCTTCACGAACGCAGTCAAAGCCTCGCGTTCGCGAAGCACAAAAAAAACCTTTGACCAAATTCCTCTTTTGCGATCGCGACCACCACATCGCATATGCGATGGTTTACTCAGGCAAGCCTTCAGAATCGTGTTCCACCTATCGAGAACGCGATGAATTAAATCCACTGAAGCTTAGCCGCTCATTTTCTTATATGCGAATGTGACACTACCCCGCGAACGCGATGCACAAAAGCATAGCCCTTCGCAAATGCGTAGCCATCCTTGAGAACGCGAAGGCTTAAATCCCACCTTCCCCAACTGACTCTTTGCGAACGCGAGGGTCCACTCGTGAACGCGAAGATTAAAAAATACCTGCAACAGCTGAACAGAAATCTGCAACTTTTCTTTAACTCTAAATGGTCCGTTCAACCCTCCGAAACTCACCCGAGGCCCCCGGGACCTCAACCAAAGGCACAAACATATCCCAAAACATTATTCAAACTTGTACAAATCTTCAAAACACCTCAAATAACGTCAAATCGACCAAAAGACATCGGATACAAGCCTAATTTTCCAAAAACTTCTAAATTCCGCTTTTGATCAAAACCCGACCAAACCACGCCCGAATGACCTGAAATTTTGCACATACGTCCTAAATGACACAACAGAACTACTACAACTCTCGACATTCCATTATGACTCCTATTTCAAAATATCACCTATTAACCGGAAATCGCCAAAAATCTAATTTTGCTAATTTAAGCCTAAATCTACTCCCAACCTCCAAAACTCATTCCGATCACGCTCTTAAGTCCCAAATAACCTCCCAAAGCTAGCCAAACCATCGGAACTCACATCCGAGCCCTCTAACACACAAGTCAACATCTAGTTGACGTTTCCAACTTAAACTCACTCTAAAGAGACTAAGTGTCTCAAACCTTACCAAATCCTTTCCGAACTCAATCCGACCAAATCGATACCACATAACACAGATAAATAAAGCATAAAGAAGCAGAAATATAAGAAGCAGAGCAGTAATCATGAGATGACTAGCTTGATCGCCACAGTATTGCTGGTGCGGAAATGGCCCTGGGCTGAATGGTTTTAAGAGCGAGATTTGTCTCTTCTTCTCTCATTTCTCTCTTGGTTGGGTGATATTGGAGAGCTTCAAAGGGAGATTTTCATCAAGAAATATAAGGTAAGTGATTCCCACTCATTATAAGTTAAATACATGAATTCTATGAGGATTTAATCATGAACATTAGTAGAAATTATGGGGTTTTGGTAGAAAATCTAGAATTTGATATTTTTGGATTTTGACCATGAATTTGGGCATGGAATTGGAAATAACTTATATATTTGATTTTGTGGGGTTATGGGAAAAGTTTATTTTCGAAAATTTTCGAAATTCGGGCACGTGGGCCAGAGGGTAATTTTTATTGACTTTTTGGTCGGAGTTGGAAATCCTTGTAAATAGGATTTTTATGAGTATTAGAGTATAAATTTATGGATTTGCTCAATATTGACTAGTTTTGTAGCGTTGGACATTGATTTGAGTTGTTGGAATGGCTTGGGAGCCGGTTATGGAACTTCAGAGTGAGGTAAGTGCCTTTCTAACCTTGTAAGAGGAAATTAACCACATAGGTGAACTAAATTAATACATGCTTCTATTTGTGGGGGCTACAAACACACGAGGCGATGAGAGTCTGTACATAACTACTAATTATGCCTATGTCCGGGTTGTTCTAGGTTTACACCACAATTTGCTAATACCGTTATTTGATCTAGTTATTTACACTCCTTGAAAGGAATTTAGATCGAGTGTGCTTATTAAATGCCTTGAAAAAGATTTGAAATTTAGGATTTCAGGACTTGAAAGTTTTCATCTGGATTTCATATGTTGAAAAGAATTAAAGAATATTATAATAATTATTATTTAAAAAATTCTATGTGTAACCGCGTCGCAATTATATTCCGCGAGCGTGGTAAATTTCGACTACTCTCATGGGAGCGGGTCGTTCACCTCGGCAGGTTAAATAGATGCATGTATAGTTCGCGTCGTTCGACCCTCGGTAGTGCACAATTAATATTTATATATTGGTTCGAGCTGTTCGGCCCTCAGTAGTGCTCAGTTTATATTTATATGTTGGATCGGGTTGTATGACCTCGACATGATTTGCACATATTTAAATTGATTGCTCTGGAATTTATAATAAATGATATTGCCTCTTTGGCCTGTGATAAATTGTTAAATGATGAGAAGTAAATTTGGAGATTTCCTCAATTATAAAAGAATTGCTTACTTACTTCAAATTATTGAGCTTACAGCCATTTTATATAACCCATGTTTAAATCATATCATTGGCATTTTATTTATAGCCCATAGTAAGCATCGGAGTCGACCTCTCATCACTGCTTCTTCGAGGTTAGACTGGATACTTACTAGGTACGTTGTTTTCATACTCATACTATACTTAATGTACATTTTGTTGTATAGGCACATGTATGTCTAGTGGCTTGGTGGGCGCAATGGCGTGGTTTATATGGGGATTTAGGTGAGCCGCATCTTATGTTATGATCTACAGTCAGCAGAGTCTCCTTCAGAGTATTTATATTTCTCTCTCTCTTGACCAACATTGTATTCTGGACAGATGATGTATTTTATTTTATTTTTCCTAGTTGATGCTCATGCACTTGTGACACCGGGTTCTAGGATGATTATTGGGTGAGATTGTGAAAAATATTATTATTTACTCTAAATTTTCCACCTTCTACTATTTAATTGAAGGAAAACTATCATTTCAAAGGTATTAAAATGAGACTTAAATTAAGAATTTAATTGTTGGCTTGCCTGACAACGGTGTCTGGCGAACGACCTATAATGGATTTTGGGTCGTGACAACTGGGCAGCTATATGTTAGAGATTCGTGACAAATAGCATAGTGAAATGAGTTGGGTTTTTATGCGTGAAGGTGTTATAAGGTGATGACAGTTCAAAATTGCTACAAAAGCGTCAGAACTACTATTTTTTCCGGTAGCTTCTCTGACTAAAATGTTCTGTTATATTGTAAGGAATTCCTGTGGTCCAAATTAGCTGAATATTCAAGGAGAAGAATGTAATTTGAAGAGTTTGAAATGAAAATAGTGAGACTTGTTATTTGCTTGGATGATGCTTGTAGTTGGAAAAGTGAAGTTGGTGGTACGACGGTGATTACTGATGAATAATTAGAGTGCACCAATCCCTTTCTTTTTCTTATTTCAGTTTCTATTAACTTTTTTATTATTCTAATAATTATTTTCTTATTTTGTTTTTATGTTTCATGGAGGGGGTAATGGGTAGTAGGGTGGGTCGGGTCTAATATAAGATTGGATGGACCAAAAGTCTTGGATGAATACCACATGTCCCGTCCGTCAAGTCAGGGGTATATGTGTTCGGATAGTAAGACGGTAGGGATTCTTCTAATCTAATAGTATAACAAGGGGTAATTCTAAATAATTTCTAATAGTAGAGGGATATATTAAAACCTTTTCCATTATTACATACTGCTATACTACACAAGTTAATCTATTAATGAGTGTCTTGACTATACCTAGTCACTACTCCACCGAGGTTAGTCTTGATACTTCCTGGGTACTGACTGTGGTGTACACATACTACAGTTCTGCACATTTTTGTGCAGAGCCAAGTATTGGAGATATCGGACTAGGACAGAGTTAGAGTGTGATCACAATGATTCAAGGAAGAGCTGTTTGGTCGTCGTAGTCCTTTGGAGTATTTTCATTTTATCGTAGTGTCAATTATTATTCAAACAATATTGTATATTCAATTTCCTAGAGATCATTTCACGTATTCAGTCAGAGTTCGTGACTCAGTATTACCAGTCTTGGGAGGTTGTATCATTATTTTTGTTGTTGGTTTCGATTATCTATTAAAAGAAAAAAATGGCTTGAATTGTAATTGTAATTGGCTTACCTAGTCTTACAGTCTAAGTGTCATCACGATGCTGGTGGTGAGATTTTGGGTCATGATAACATTGATTACCGCCAGTTTTACAAAGTTACTATTGAGAACAAGTACCCATTACCGCGTATCGATTATTTATTTGACCAGTAGCAGGGTGCTAGGGTGTTCTCTAACATCGACTTGAGATCGAGTTACCATCAGTTGAAGATTCAGGATTCAGATGTTTCGAAGACGGCTTTCCAAACTAGATATTGTCATTATGAGTTTCTAGTGATGTCCTTTGATTTGACTAATGCCCCAACAGTGTTTATGGATTTGATGAACGTGGTATTCAAGCCATATATTTATTCGTTTATCATTGTATTTATTGATGATAATTTGATATACTCTAGCACCAGAGAGGAACATGAGCATCATTTTAGTTTGGTACTTCAGACCTTGCAGGAACAAAATCTATATTCCAAGTTCTCCAAGTGTGAGTTTTGGCTGGATTCCATAGCATTCTTGGGGAATGTGGTGTCAGGTGAGGTTATTGTTGGCCTAAGAACAGGTGAAGTTTTGAAGAATGACAAAAAGAACTCAGTCATGGACCAGGTCCATCTTGTGAAGCATATTCATGATCAACTTGTACATGTGAGATGCACGTGAAGGAGATAAGTCCTACTGATCAAGCAGCAATATCTCCTGATCTGATCGAAAAGGTTTCATATTGGATAAGGGGAGAAAGTCTCCTTATATGAAGAGAACACAATCTAGGATGAAGATAGTGTTAGAGTTTGAGATCGTCATGAACTCTTCTACGATAGGAGAGCAACAATTGAGTTCCAATCAAACTCTGATTACTAACCTATTAAATGTCAGTGTTGTTCTCTTTTATAGTTAATGCATATACGCAAAAGTTAACTAAATTGAGAGCAAAAGAGCACGACAATTTTGCAAGAAATTTATGTGAACAAGATAGAAGAACTACTTCCATTGTGTCTGTCTTTTATTCTGGTTCAATTGTAGTAGGAGGTTTAATGTTGTACCTTTCATCTTTCATAGAAGCAATTGTATTAGGTACCTAGAGTGTTCAAGTTATAGCTAACTTGAAGTTGTCGCAACAGTTGAGGTTGTGTACCACAACGGGATTAGAGTTAATCCTTATGTTTACAAAGAGTTTTTGTAAATGCTGTTTTGGCTCTGTGATTTTAGTGGAAGTTTGGAAAAATCCTTCTGAGTAGTAGGTCGTGGTTTTTTCACCTTTTGAGACTGGTGTTTTCCACGTAAAAATCTATGTGTTCTTTATTTCTATATTTATTATCCCGAAAACAGTAGTAGTTGGAACACCTAGAAGAACCAGGTTCTTCTGTAGTTCAGTTAAGCGAAAATTGGGTACTACACAAATCACCCACCTATAATGTAGTATTGACGCTTAAAACATAAATTGTTATTAGAGCGGGTTATCCTTGAAGAGGCTAACACCTTTGGAAAAGATAAAAATGAGTGCACCACCTGGGAACTGGGAAGGGCAATCCACTGCTAGGCCTCCACACTTTAACGGTCTGTACTATTCATGGTGGAAGAACAGGATGAGAGATCACATCATAGGAGAAGACTATGAACTCTGGGACATAGTCATAGATGGTCCTCTGAAAACTACAAAGAAGAATGCTAAAGGAGTGGATGTGAGAAAGACAAGAGTTGACTGCATTGCTGAAGATTTGAAGAAATGGGAGAAGAATGCTAAGGCCAAGAAATGGCTTGTGTGTGGACTGGGTCCAGACGAGTACAGTATGATTCAAAGCTGTACTACTGCAAAGGAAATATGGGACACTTTACAAGTGGCTCATGAAGGAACTCCTCAAGCAAAGAGATCAATAGGAACACTGCTATATTCTCAATATGAGAATTTCAGTATGAAGGAAGAAGAATCTATCCAGGAGATGTACACAAGGTTCACAACACTAACAAATGAACATAAATCTCTTGGGAGAATTATCCTTGAAGAAGACAAGGTTGAGAAAATCTTGACAAGGACTTTACTAGTGACGTGGGAAAGCAAAATCACTACTATTCAGGAATCAAAGAATATTGCTACCCTCAAGCTGGATGAACTGATTGGAAACCTCACTGCCTATGAACTGAGGAGGCAAACCATGAAAATGGATGCACCCATGAAGGAAAGAAGTCTGGATCTCAGAATAGCTGAAGGTTCAGATCTGGAGGATGATGAAATGGCCATGATCACAAGAGATTTAAAAAAGTACCTGATGAGAGGAAAAGGTTCTTCAAGAGGTACAACCTTCAACAAACCAAGGGTTCCTGAGAAATAAACCAACGAGGGTTGCTACAAATGTGGTAAGACTGAACACATGATCAAAAACTGTCCTCAATGGGAAATTGAGTGGAAGACGGAAAGGGAGGAACGAAGGAACAAGTTCAACCAAAAAGTAACAAAGGATCATTAAAGGCTATGGTTGCTGCTTGGGGAGAAACATCAGATGATGACTCAGAAGATGAAGCTGGAGGTGAACAAGCATTTATGGCCATTGGAGAATCAGATGATGAACAAGAGGTAAGTATCCTTCATCTCAATGACAAGATTAAATTCCTGTCTAAAGAAAGGTTGTCTGAGCTATTGTTAGACTTCATTGATGAGTCTGAAATAATTAATGGTGAGAAGGAAGATTTGTCTAGGGAATGTGTGATCCTAAAAGCCAAGTGCAAAAATCTAGAGTCTAGGTCTAATGAGAGTAATAGTAAAAATGCTGAGTTGAAGAACCAGGTTCTTGAACATGACACCAGTGTCCTAGAACATAGGTCTGAGAACTTAAAACTGAAACTAGGAAAAGGTAAGAAGAAAGCTGACCACACACATCTTACCCTGGAATAAAACTTAGGAAAAATGAAGGATAAGTTGTACAGGAAGGATGAGCAGATAAAAGTCTTAAAAGAAGATCTAGGGAAGGTAAAACATGAACTAGACAGAACTTGCAAATGGAACAAGGCTTCTGATGCACTTTCCTCGCTACAAGAACATCACAGTAGCTAGAAAAGAGGACTTGGCTATGGGTACCTCACTCTCCCTGAGAACAAAATCTGCACACACTGTGGCATGACTGGCCATTACAAAAATGAATGTAATGCAAAAGAAAAGGCCAGTCAAAAGAACAAAGCTTTTGTTCAATAGAAAAATAGGCTGCCTAGGTGGGCTAAAAGGAATTTGATTTATCCCTTTGCCTATAGAAAGGGACCCAAACAAGTTTGGGTTCCTAAGACTAACCCTTGATTTCTTTTTATAGGTCCAAGTGAAGGGAACTAGCCAAAAATGGTACATGGATTGTGGCTGCTCAAAACATATGACTGCAAGTAAGAACCAGTTCCTTTCACTTGAGGACTTAAAGGGAGGTAATGTCTCCTTTGGAAATGGGAAGAAAGGTGAGATTATTGGGGTTGGAAAGGTAGGTAAGACAGACTCTCACTCCATTGAGAATATCTACTTGATAGATGGCTTAAAATACAGCATGATCAGTGTGTCATAACTGTGTGACAGAGGTAACCTTGTAGCATTCACCTCTACCAAATGCTTTGTGATTAACCTTACCATTGACAAGATTCTTTTGCAGGGAAAAAGAGTTAACAATATTTACATTATAAATTTGTCTACTCTTTCAGAAAATGAACTCACCTGCCTAAGTGTGTTGGATAATGATCCCCTCCTGTGGAACAAAAGACTTGGTCATGCTAGTCTGAATCAGCTAAACAACTTAGTCTATAAGGACTTGGTGATAGGGTTACCTAACATAAAGTTCAAGGAAGACAAAGTTTGTGAGGCCTGTGCAAAGGGGAAGCAGGTAAGATCATCCTTCAAAAGCAAGAAAATGGTAAGCACAACCAAGACGTTGGAACTGGTCCATATGGTTCTCTGTGGTCCAATGAGAACCATGAGTAGAGGTGGAAAGAAATATGTAATGGTACTTGTTGATGATTATTGTAGATTTACCTGGGTACTATTTTTAACATCTAAAGATGAATCATTTGACATGTTTACTGCTTTTGTTAGAAAAATTCAAGAACAACTAGGTAATCAACTTGCATCCATTAGGTCTAATCATGGAACTGAATTTGAAAATACTAAGTTTGCTGAATTCTTTGATGAGCATGGTATAGATCATAACTTCTCTGCCCCTACGACTCCTCAACAAAATGGAGTAGTTGAAAGAAAGAACAGGACTCTTGAAGATATGGCTAGGACTATGCTTCTTTCTAGTAAACTGCCCCACATCTTCTAGGCAGAGGCTGTAAACATTGCATGTTACATTATCAATAGATGCATGACTAGACCTCTTACAGAGAAGACTCCCTATGAGTTACTTAAAGGGAGAAAACCAAATATATCCCATCTTAGGGCATTTGGATGCAAGTGCTTTGTGCACAATAATGGAAAAGACTCCCTAGGTATGTTTGATCCCAGAAGTGATGAGGGAGTATTCTTGGGATATTCTTCACATAGCAAAGCATATAAAGTGTTCAATAAAAGAACTTTGTGTGTAGAAGAAAGTGTGCATGTAGTGTTTGGTGAAACTAACGTTCTTTCTAAGAGACATGAACATGAAGATGAAGACATTGGATTGGTGAAGGATTTGACTGAAGTCTCAGCACAAGTTAAAGTGGAACCAAAAGAAGGAACATGTGATGGAACATGTCCTTCTATTCAGGGCAACCTGACATAGGGAACTGATCAAAGAGGAATTGAAATAAATCTCCTAAAAGAACCTGTTCATGACCCTGTTCCTTAGCAACAGAACATGGGAGAAACATTTAGGAGACATCAGTTGGTTGTGAAACCTCACAAGTATTAAAGTTCTCATCCTATTGAGAACATAATCACTGATCCAACATCTGGAGTCAAAACTAGATTACAATTAAAGAATCTGTGTGCTTTTGATGCTTTTTATATCTTATTTAACCTAAAAATGTTGTTGAGGCTTTGCAGGATACAGATTGGGTGAATGCAATACAAAATGAACTCAATCAGTTCGAGAGATGTCAAGTCTGGCATCTAGATCCAAGACCCAAGGATATATCAGTTATTAGTACAAAATGGATCTTCATAAACAAACTTGATGAATATGGAACAATTACAAGAAATAAGGTAAGACTTATGGTCCAAGGTTACAACCAAGAGGAGGGTATAGATTATGATGAGACTTTTGCTCCAGTTGCAAGACTAGAGGCAATAAGACTCCTCACAGCCTTTGATGCACACATGGAATTCACTCTCCATCAGATGGATGTCAAAAGTGCCTTCCTGAATGGCTACCTGAAAGAAGAAGTGTTTGTGAAACAACCTCCAGGCTTTGAGAGCAAGGAATATCTTGAGCATGTGTACAAATTAGACAATTCTCTCTATGGACTCAAGCAGGCTCCTAGAGCATGGTATGAATGACTGTCCAAATTTCTGCTTGAACATGGCTACAAAAGAGGTAAAATTGATAGTACCATATTCTATTGGAAAAAGGTAAGGATCTCCTTGTGGTACAAATATATGTTGATGACATAATCTTTGGGGCCACCACTGATAAACTAAGGATTTTGCCATATTAATGGGGAGTGAGTTTGAAATGGGTATGACGGGTGAGCTTAACTTTTCTTAGGCTTAGAGATCAAACAAAGCCCAAATGGAACCATGATCCATTAGAAAAAGTATGCAAAAGAGCTGATCAAAAAGTTTAAAATGGATGAATCAAAGGAAATAGACACCCCCATTGCAACTGGCAATAAATTAGACATAGATGAACCTGGTTCATCAGTTGATCAGAAGTTGTATAGGGGTATGATTGGTTCACTCTTGTATCTTACTACCAGCAGACCTGACATAGTTTTCAGTGTATGTCTTGTGCTCGCTTTCAGGCCTATCCAAGAGAGTCTCACCTGTCTGTTGTCAAGAGGATACTAAAATATTTGAAAGGCACCACAAATCTATGTTTTTGGTATTCTAAAGGTAGTAATTTCAATCTAGTAAGATATGCTGATTCTGATTATGCAGGTTTCCTTGTGGATACGAAAAGCACCTCAGGTATGGCTAACTTTCTTGGTTCATGTATTGTATTCTGGGCCACTGAAAAGCAAAATTCAATGGCCTTATCCATTGCTGAGGCTGAATTTGCTGATGCTTCTTGTTGTACTCAATTGTTATGGATCAAATAGCAGCTGGTAGATTTTGGCATTGAAGTTGGTTGCATTCCTATATTATGTGATAACACTAGTGTTATAAGTATGACAAAGAACCATGTTCATCATAAGAGGACTAAGCACATAGATGTTAGACACCACTTCTTAAGAGATAACTATGAGAAAGGATTGATCTCCATAGAATTTTGTGCTACTGATAAACAAATTGCTGACATCTTCACTAAAGCACTGAGTAGAGAAAACTTTGAGAGGAACAAGTTGGAATTAGGGATGATTAAGATCACCTAATAGGTCCAGCTCAGAAAAAAAATTGGCTTGGAATTCTAAACTTGTGTAATTATCTAGATTAAATCTTACTCAACTTCATACTTTAATTAGTATACTCCAGTAACATGTGTTTATATGACCCACTAATCTCTTACAAAACTTTATCTATTATGGCATTTGAGGATGTTCAAGAGACTTCTAAATATAGAACCTAGTTCATCAGTATGGGTTCATATGAAAGCTAAGTTATGTTTTCTATACTCTGCACAATTAGAAAGATTAATAATTCAATCATGAGCAGAAGTCCTATACTTGTTAAATTCCTAGAAAATTCTATCTGTTAGCATTGAACTAGTTCCATCTGCCTAGAACTCTAAACCAAAATTTTTTCCTAAAATCTAGGGAAGATAAATCGATCATTCAAAATCTAAAATTTCAGGTTGATTAGACCTCTATTTGACTACTTCAAAAGGCTATCAATACCTATTAAATTTGTATTTCTCTTTAAATACGCATCATTTCTCCTGCCATCTTTATAATTCCAAACTGTCAAAAAAATTTCTTCACTTTTACTTGCCCTCTTCTCCAAAAATCTAAATTCCTAAATTCTCTCAAGAAATCAACGATCATGACTAACCCACAAGACAATCTTGGAACTTCTCCACCACCATCTCCCTCAAATTCATCCAGACCTCCTCTACCCAGTACATCGCCAAAACCTAGATTGTGTAGGGTTAAAATGCTTGCTCGAAAGACTGTAGCTTCTGGGGCTCTAAGAAAGAAATTAAATGAAAAGTTGAAGGCAATCAAGGTCGAAAACTCAAGTTCCAGCTCTGATTCTAAATTATATCAATCCGCTACTGAGGGGGAAGGACATGGGTCTTCTAACTGTGAAAAGACTCAAGAATCTCCATCTAAGGTAATTTCTTCTGTGTCTGAGAATCTAGAATGTAGGTTTATTCTGGTTGGGTCTGTTAAGGATGTAGAAGTACCAGTGTCACAAAGGAGTGGAGGTAAAAATAATTCTAAAAAAACAAAAAGAGAGAGAGGGTGCATGTGGTGATGAGAGGGGAAATGGAAAGGAAGCAGTTCTTGCTATCTGTGGGGTTGCACAAGAAAGGGTAGAAGAGAGTGGCATGAAGTCAGGGGGAAGTGCTTCTGGGGAAGCGGTTGAGGGGTTGGTTCATCTGAGCACACAGAGGGATGAACCTATTTCATCTACTGAAGAGACCCTAGCAGACCTACTGAAAAAGGTTGGGGCAAGCTATGACCCAACGAAACGCAGAACTCCCACAACAAAAGACCCCAATAGTACTAAGCCTTCCAAGAAAATAAAGGCTTCATCCCCAACACCTACTGCCTCTTTACTGCCAAGGGGTAGAGCTACAAGAAGTAGGATGAAATAGAGTGAAGCTGATCTAGAAAGGGCTTTAAAAGAGAGTAAGAAAAAGAAAATGGATAAAGGAAAGGGAAAGATTGCAAAATCCTTAGAAGCTATTGAGGAAGAGGAGATGGAATTGGCTATCCTTAGAAAATGGATAATTTATTCATCATCATTTTTTCTTTTTTTATATATGGAAATCATACCACAAAAAATCCTAACAAGGAAAATATTTTGGATTTTGATATAATTTCATTTCTTAAGAAGAAAGAAAATATTTTTTTTTTGGGTTTTGATTTGCAATTTTTTTTTGTTTATTTTCTTTTAAAAAAAAATTCGATAGAAAAACTTCTAACAAATAAAGAAAATATTTTTGAATTTTTGGTTTTAATTTTTTTTTTTGAATATTTTGGAGAAAAACTTCAAAAGAAGGAAAACACATATTTTAGATTTTGATTTTATTTCATTTCGAATTACAGACTTTTAAAAAGAAAGAAAAAAATATTCTTTGGTGTTTAAATATTTTTTTTTGGGATATTCTAAATAAAAACTTCTAAAGAAGGAATTAAAGGAATTTTGTTTTTTGGATTTTTAAAAATTGGGGGCCGGAATTGATGATGTTTGTCTACGTACCTCACATCTAGTGAGAATCAAACCCGCGTAGTTTGGTCCGATACTCACGTCATATTACTTCATTTTTCTGTTTATTTTTTTGTAAAAATGGATTATTTGTATAAAACCGGGGAATGATTTTTTTTTTCAATTCCGCTCAACTAATTTTCTAAAGCCGGTCAACAATGTGAGAATCCCTTCCAAATGATGCCTCAAGTCGCATATTAGTGAACATATTGGTCTTAAAGAGGGTACATGTCTTATGTGGACCCGGCCCCTGCGCCAAGTCTCGCTAAGTCAAATGCACATGATGCAACAAAGAGATCCTACTATGGATAACCAGGCATGTGTGTGACGACCTGGACAGTTGTCTTATGAGTTACTGCTCTTTTTCCCCCATATCTGCTTCTTATTGCTTTGTCTATTGGTTCTATATGTGATCAGTTTGGTTGGCTCGGGTTCGGAAAGGATTTGGTAAGGTTTGAGACACTTAGTCTCTTTTGAGGAAGCTTAAGTTGGAAAAGTCAACCGAATGTTGACTTATATGTTATTGGGCTCGGATGTGAGTTCCGATGGTTTGGATAGCGTCGAGAGGTGATTTGGGACTTAGGAGCGTGATTGTAATGAATTTTGGAGGTTCGGAGTAGATTTAGGCTTGAATTGGCGAAATTGGATTTTTGGCATTTTTCAGTTGATATGTGAGATTTAGATATAGGGGTCAGAATGGAATTTCGAGAGTTGAAATAGTTTCGTTGTGTCATTTGGGAGGTGTGTGCAAAATTTCAGGTCATTCGAACGTGGTTTGGTTGGGTTTTTGATCAAAAGAGGAATTCAGAAGATTTTGGAAACTTAGGCTTGAATCTGATGTGTATTGGTTGATTCGATGTTGTTTGAGGTATTTTGAAGATTGGTATAAGTTTGAATAAAGTTTTGGGACATGTTTGTGATTTTGGTTGAGGTCCCGGGGTTCTCGGGGTTATTTCGGATGGTTGACGCAGAGTTTAGAATTTTTGGCGAACTGCAGATTTTCTGCTTCTGATGTTTCTATGCCTGCGGATTGGGGACTGAAGGTGCGTTGCCGCAGATGTGAGAAAGAAGGCCGCAGAAGCGGAAAGGGGCCTGGGAAGGCTTGAGCTGCAGCAGCGGTTGAGGAGCCGCACCTGTGATGGCGCAGGTGCGGGCAATACATCGCAGAAGCAGTTTTGGGTGACTTAAGTGAAATCGTAGAAGCAGTTCAAGACCACAAATGCGGTACCGCAGAAGCGGGAATTGGGCCGCAGGTGCGAAATCCCTAGGCCAGAATGTATAAATTGTTTCCTTCTCGGTTTTTGAGCTATTCCACCATTTCTACGTCGGCTTTGGAGCTTTTTGGACGATTTTGAAGAAGGGTTTCAAGGGAACTTCATTAAAGTAAGGATTTTGGACCTAAAACTCATTCCTATGGTATAATTTCATGGATTAGAGCTATAGTTAATTCAATATAAGGGTTAAAATTGGGGAAACTAGGGCTTGGTATTGGAGACCTAGACTTGAGGATTTGAGGCATCATTTGCGGTTGGATTTTGGTACTTTTGATATGTATGAACTCATGTGGAGATAAGGAACCTATTGATGTGAATTTTATCAAATTCCGAGGCATGGTCCCGGGGGTCGAGTTTTGGTAATTTCAGGATTTATACTATAAATTGATTATTTTCGCTTGGGCTTCGTTCCCTTAGCATATTTTGATGTCGCGATTCTGATTTTGGATAGATTTGACGCGAGTGGAGGCCGATTCGAGGGGCAAAGGCATCGCGGGCTAGAGATTTGACCGGATTGAGGTGAGTAATGACTATAAATGATGTTCTGAGGGTATGAAACCCCAAATTGCACATCGTTGTGCTATATTAATGTGACGCAAACGCTAGATGACGAGCGTGGGGTCGTGCACTGTTGGGGATTGTGACTTAGTCCATCCCGAGTGATTGTTTTACTGCGTATTTGACTGAAAACTATTTGCTATCATCATGTTTTGGGTTGAATGTCATATTTGGGTCTCGTGCTAACTATTTGAACCCTTAAGTGATTTTTTATTGATATCTCCTCACTGTTTGACTTTGTACTTGAACTTAGTCATGCTATATTCTACTATTTTCATGACTCGGCCATGTTGTGACATTCTGACTGAGTAAGGCCGAGAGCCTATGTTGTGATGAAACACTGATTATGATTATGTGACCGAGGGCCTCAGATTTGTACGCCACAAGGTGTCTTGTTGATATGAGGTCGAGGGCCTAGTGATGATGCCACGAGATGGCTTGATATTGCGTCTGGGCCGAAAAGGGCCCCTCCAGGAGTTTGCACACCCCCAGTGACCATAGGTACCCATTATGATGTGAGATATATCCAGAGGGGCTGGTATTGTTGACATTGTGCTCGAGGGGCAATCGTTTATGCGCTTATCTATCTTATTTGTCAGTCACTTACCTGCTTAATAGTTAAAAAAAGGCATTTCATGAAGTTTGAACTGAACTAAAATAACTTTACATATTATCACTGCTTCATTATTTTAACTGGCTTTTACTGCTTCCATATAGCCTATAATGTGCCTTGCATGATTTTTTGCTTTTAGTCTTTATTTATGATTATTACTCATTGAGTTGGAGTACTAACTTTATTCCTTGAACCCCGTATGAAGTTTCAGGCGTTGTTGATCCTTCTAGCAAGGGTTGAGAGCTCCCGACAAATTTCGGAGTTCATGAGGTAGCTGTTTGGCGTCCGCAGTACCGTGCTTCTCACCCTTTATCTCATTTGTTTCTCTTTCTTAGTTATTTTGTAATAGCTTGTTAGACATTTCAGACTTGTAGTGTATCGATAGATACTCATGACTAGTGACACCCCGGTATCGGGTTGTGTTGGGTTTTATTTCGCATCTATAATATTCACTGCTTACTTTGAGATTATTTATTACGTTTTAGACTTAAATACTTATTGTTTAACTACTTAAAGCTGAAATGGGAAACTGTCGGCTGACCTTGTCTTCACGAGAGGCGCCATCACGATCGGGTCCGAGTTTAGGGTCATGACAAGTTGGTATTAGAGCATAGGTTACATAGGTCTCATGAGTCATGAGCAGGTTTAGTAGAGTATCGCGGATCAGTACGGAGACATCTGTATTTATCCTCGAGACGCTATAGAAACTTTAGGAAAAATTCATATTTTGAAATTCTTGTCATGCAAATTTGTTGATCCGAGTACTAAACTTCTGTTATTCTATTCTCTCACAGATGGTGAGGACACGTGCTACCGGTCAGGATGGACGACCACCAATACCACCAGTTGTGGCCACTAGAGATCGAGGATTCGGTCGTAGTCACGGTAGGGGTAGAGGTGTGGCCCGCATAGCAGCTAGGGTAGCACCTACAAATCCACCAGCCGCCCTAGTTCAGGATCAGGTCCCAGTTGTGGATGCTCCAGTAGCACCAGCTCAGGCACTAGCTATGCCCATTGTGATTCCAGGTCTTTAGAAGGCCTTGGCTCAGATTCTATCAGTTTGCACTAGCCTAGGTCAGGTGGTTTCAATCACTACAGCCGCAGCTACTTCATAGGCCGGGGGAGATAATCAGACTCCTGCCGCTCGCACACCTGACCAGGTTGTGCAGGGACTTCAGACACCGGGGGAACCTCTAGCCTAGCCGGTTGCAGCTGCTCAAGACTATGTAGTTCCTGCCATGCGAAAGGACTAGCAGCATAGGTTGGAGAGGTTTGGTAGACTTTAGCCTCCGATCTTTAGTGGTACAGAGGGCAAGGATGCACAGGGTTTCTTGGATAAGTGTTAGAGGATGCTTCGTACAACGGGTATTCTGGAGACCAGTGTGGTCGCTTTCACTACTTATCAGTTTTCTAGAGTTGCCTTCCCTTGGTGGGAGAACTTTGAGAGGCGTAGGCCTATTGGTGCAACACCCCTTACCTGGTAGCAGTTCTCCGTTCCCTTTCTAGAGAAGTATGTGCCGCAGTCACGTACAGAGGAGATACGCAGGTAGTTTAAGTGGTTGCATCAGGGAGAGATGACTGTGATGCAGTATGAGATGAGGTTCTCTGAGTTAGCTCATCATGTGATTTGGTTGGTTTCGACATATAGAGAGAGGATTAGGAGGTTTGTTGATGCCCTCATTTATCAGCTTCACATTCTTATGACCAGGGAGAGGGTGATTGGTGCGACTTTTGAGGAGGTTGTGGACATTGCTCGCGAGATTGAGTTTGTTCGTCGTCAGGAGTGAGAGGAGAGGGAGTCCAAGAGGCCTCAAGGATCTTGTATTAATAGTGGTACTCCTTCGAGAGGTCATTTCCAGCACGGTATAGGTCGTCCATTCAGGCATGCTCAGCTAGCTCGCCCAGGTTATCGTGGTTCTTCATCGGGTCATGGTTCTCACAGTTCTCATTAGGGCCAGTCATCATTTAGTGCCCTTCCAGCTTATAGTTTGTCTCGTGCTCTATCGGTTCAGGGCTCTTCTATGCTAGGTGCATCTGCTAGTCATTCTGGTACGAGGGGCTCCCTTCAGTCCCCTTCTCCAGCACCTGGGAGTTGTTATGAGTTTTGAGAGATGGGTCACATGTGGAGGCAGTGTCCTTATCATCTTGCAGGTCCATCTCTGTAGAGTGGTCAGCCATTGGCTTTGGTGCCAGTTAATTTATCATCACCCACCCACCCAGCCAGGGGTGGAGGTTAGTCAGCTAGGGGTCGCCCCAGAGGGGGAGGTCGATCAGGTGGCGGTAAGGCCCGTTTGCTTCCGATGATATTATCACAGGTATTGTTTCAGTCTTCCACAGAGATGCCTCTGTATTATTTTATCCTGGTTCCACCTTTTCTTATGTGTCATCTTACTTTTCTCATTATTTGGGTATGCCCTATGAGTTTCTTGCTTCACCTGTTTGTGTATCTACCCTAGTAGGCGATACTGTTGTTGTAGACTGAGTGTACTGGTCGTTTATGGTGACTATTGGGGGTCTGGAGACCTAAGTGGATCTTTTATTATTATGTATGGCAGATTTCGATGTCATTTTAGGCATGGATTTGTTATCTCCATGTCGTGCTATTCTGGTTTGTCCATCTAAGATAGTCACATTAGTTATACCGGGTGTGCCACGAATTAAGTGGCGAGGTTTGAATGATTATGTTCCCAGTAGGGTAATCTCATTCTTGAAGGCCCAGCATATGGTTGGGAAGGGTTGTCTTTGGTATCTAGTCTTTGTGAGGGATGTTAGTGCAGAGACTCCCAATATTGATTATGCTCCAATTGTGAGGGATTTTCCCAATGTGTTTCCTACAGACCACCCGGGCATGCCACCATACAGGGATATTAAATTTGGTATTGACCTAGTGCCGGGCACTCAGCCCATTTCTATTCCGTCGGATCATATGGAACCAGTGGAGTTGAAGGAGTTAAAGGAGCAGCTTCAGGAACTCCTTAATAAGGGGTTCATTCGGCCTAGTGTGTCACCTTGGGGTGCGCCAGTTCTATTTATGAAGAAGAAGGATAGCACTATGATGATGTGCATTGACTATAGGCAATTCAACAAGGTGATAGTTAAGAATAATTATCCTTTTCCTCCCATTGATGATTTATTCGACCAGCTTCAGGGAACAAGAGTGTTCTTCAAGATTGATCTTCGTTCAGGTTATCACCAGTTCAAGATTAGGGACTCAGATATTCTTAAGGCAGATTTCAGGAACCGATATGGTCATTATGATTTCTTGGTGATATCTTTTGGGCTGACCAATGCTCCAGCAGCGTTCATGCATTTGATGAACAGTATGTTTCAACCTTATCTCGACTCGTTTGTCATAGTTTTCATTGGTGATATTCTGGTGTATTCGCATAGTCAGGAGGAGCACGCGGAGCATTTGAGAGTTGTGTTGTAGAGATTGAGGGAGGAGAAATTTTATGTGAAATTCTCCAAGTGTTAGTTTTCTCTCAGTTCAGTGGCTTTCTTGGGGCACGTAGTGTCTAGCAAGGGTATTTAGGTTTATTTGAAGAAGATAGAGGCGGTTCAGAGTTGGCCCAGACCGTCCTCAGCCATAGAGATTCGCAACTTTCTTGGTTTGGCAGGTTATTATTGCCGTTCAGGGATTTTCATCCATCGCATCGCCTTTGACCAAGTTGACTTAGAAAGGTGCTTCATTTGTATGGTTGATGAGTGTGAGGAGAGCTTTCACAAGCTCAAGACAGCTTTGACCACGACTCTAGTGTTAGTTTTGCCATCAGCTTCAGGTTCATATACCGTGTATTGTGATGCTTCGAGAGTTGGTATTGGTTGTGTATTGATGAAGGAGGGTAGAGTTATCGCTTATGCTTCTTGTCAGCTGAAGCCCCATGAGAAAAACTACCCCATTCATGATTTGGAGTTGGCTGCCATAGTTCACGCGTTGAAGATTTGGAGGCACTACTTGTATGGTATGTCTTGTGAGGTGTTTACTGATCATCGTAGCCTGCAGGACTTGTTCAAGTAGAAGGATATTAATTTGAGGCAGCGGAGATGGTTAGAGTTGCTCAAGGATTATGATATCACTATATTGTACCATTCGGGGAAGGCCAATGTGGTAGCCGATTCTTTAAGATGAAAGGCGGTGAGTATGGGGAGTTTGGCATATATTCCAGTTGGGGAGAGACCTCTTACAGTTGATGTTAAAGTCTTGGCCAATCAGTTCGTGAGGTTAGATATTTTGAAGCCCAATCGAGTATTGGCTTGTGTGGTTTCTCGATCTTCCTTATATGATCGCATGAGAGAGCGCCAGTATGATGATTTGCACTTGCTTGTCCTCAAGGACAGAGGTCAGCACGATGATTCAAGAGATGTGACCATTGGTGATGATGGGGTGTTGAGGATGCAAGGCTGGATATGTGTACCCATTGTAGATGGGCTTCGGGAGTTGATTCTGGATGAGGCCCATAGCTCACGGTATTCCATTTTTCTGGGTGTCGCAAAGATGTATCAGGATCTGAGACAACATTATTGGTGGAGGAGAATGAAGAAAGACATTGTGGGATTTGTAGCTCGGTGTCTCAATTGTCAGCAGGTGAAATATGAGCATTAGAGACCGGGTGGCTTGCTTCAGTGGATGGATATTCCAGAGTGGAAGTGGGAGAGGATCACTATGGAATTTGTAGTTGGACTCCCACGGACTTTGAAGAAGTTTGATGCTATTTGGCTGATCGTAGATCGGCTGACCAAGTTCGCGCACTTCATTCTTATGTGTACTACCTATTCTTCAGAGCGGTTGGTAGAGATCTATATCCGGGAGATTGTTCGTTTGCATGGTGTCCCAGTTTCCATTATTTTAGTTAGGGGCACTCAGTTTACTTTGCAGTTTTGGAGGTGTGTGCAGCGAGAGTTGGGTACTTAGGTTGAGTTGAGCATAGGTTTTCACCCTCAGCCAGACGGGCAGTCCGAGCGCATTATTCTGATATTAGAGGACATGTTGCACGCTTGTGTCATTGATTTTGGAGGGTCATGGGATCAGTTTCTACTGTTGGCAGAGTTTGCTTATAACAACAACTACCAGTCGAGTCTTCAAATGGCTCCATATGAGGCTTTGTTTGGGAGGCGGTGTAGATCTCCAGTTGGTTGGTTCGAGCTAGGTGAGGCTAGGCTATTATGGATAGACATGGTACATGATGCTTTAGAAAAAGTGAAGGTGATTAAGGAGAGGCTTCGTATAGCGTAGTCAAGGAAAAAGAGTTATGTTGATAGGAAGGTTCGGGATGTGTCCTACATGGTTGGCGAGAAGATTCTGTTGAAAGTTTCGCCCATGAAAGGTGTTATGAGATTTGGGAAGAAAGGTAAATTGAGTCCTCGGTTCATTTCGCCTTTTGAGGTGCTTTGGAGGATTGGAGTGGTGGCTTATGAGCTTGCTTTGCCACCCAGCTTGTCGAGTGTGCATCCAGTATTTCATGTTTCTATGCTCTAGAAGTATATTAGGGATCTGTCTCATATTTTGGATTTTAGCATGGTTTAGTTGGAGCGTGATTTGACTTATGATGTGGAGCCAGCAACTATTCTGGAGTGTCAGGTTCGAAAGTTGAGATCAAAGGATATAGCTTCAGTGAAAGTGCAGTGGAAAGGTCGGCCCATGAAGGAGTCTACCTGGGAGATCGAGCGAGAGATGCGGAGCAGATATCCTCACCTATTTAGGGCTTTAGGTATGTTTCCTGACTCTTTCGAGGATGAAAGTTTGTTTAAGTTGGGGAGGATGTGACGTCCTAGCCAGTCGTCTCATGAGTTACCGCTTTGTTTCCCCCATATCTGCTTCTTATTGCTTTGTCTAACGGTTCTATATGTGATCGGTTTGGTTGGCTCAGGTTCGGAAAAGATTTGGTAAGGTTTGAGACACTTAGTCTCTTTAGAGGAAGCTTAATGTGTTATAGGATTCGAATGTGAGTTCTGATGGTTCAAATAGCTTCGGGAGGTGATTTGAGACTTAGGAGCGTGATCGGAATGAATTTTGGAGGTTCGAAGTAGATTTAGGCTTGAATTGGTGAAACTGGATTTTTGGCATTTTCCGATTGATAGGGGAGATTTTGATTTAGGGGTCGGAATGGACTCTCGAGAGTTGCCGTAGTTACGATGTGTCATTTGGGAGGTGTGTGATAAATTTTTGGTCATTTGGCCATGGTTTGTTTGGGTTTTTGATCAAAAGCAAAATTCGGATTATTTTGGAAACTTAAGCTTGAATCTGATGTTATTTTTGTTGATTCAAAGTTGTTTAAGGTGTTTTGAAAATTTGTATAAGTTTGAATAAGGTTTTGGGATATGTTTGTGCTTTTGGTTGAGATCCCAGGGGCCTCGGAGTGATTTCGGATGGTTGACCGAGAGTTTAGAATTTTTGGCGAAGGTGCAGATTTTCTGCTTCTGGTGTTTTTGCACATACGGATTGGGGACCGTAGGTGCGATGCCGGAGATACGACGAAGAAGGACGCAGAAGCAGAAAGGGGCCTAGGAAGGCTGGAGCCGCATAACCGGTTGTGGAGCCGTACCTGCGATGGCGCAGGTGCGGGCAATGCATCGCAAAAGCAGTTTTGGGTGATTTAAGTGAAAACCACAGAAGCAGTTCAAGACCGCAAATGCGGTACCGCAAAACTGGGAATTGGGCCGCAGGTGCAAAATCCCTGGGCCAGAAGTTATAAATTGTTTCCTTCGTGATTTTTGAGCTATTCCATCATTTCTAAGTCGGCTTTGGAGCTTTTTGGACGATTTTGAAGAAGGGTTTCAACGGAACTTCATTAAGGTAAGGATTTAGACCTAAAACCCGTTCCTATGGTATTATTTCACGGACTAGAGCTATAGTTAAGGGAATTTAAGGGTCAAAGTTGGGGAAACTAGGGCTTGGTATTGGAGACCTAGATTTGAGGATTTGAGGGACCATTTGTGGTCGGATTTTGGTACTTTTGATATGTATGAACTTGTGGGGAGATAAGGAACCTATTGATGTGAATTTTATCGAATTTTGGATGTGGGCCTTGGGGTCGGGTTTTGGTAAATTCGGGATTTATACTATAAATTGATTATTTTCGCTTGGGCTTCGTTCCCTTAGCATATTTTGACATCATGATTCTGATTTTGGATAGATTCGATGTGAGTGGAGGCCTATTCTAGTGGCAAAGGCGTCGTGGGCTAGAGATTTGATCGGATTTAGGTGAGTAATGATTGTAAATGATGTTTTGAGGGTATGAAACCTCAGATTGCACATCGTTGTGCTATATTGAGGTAACACACATGCTAGATGACGAGCGTGGGGTCGTGTACTGTTGGGGATTATGACTTAGTCCATCTCGAGTGATTGTTTTACCGCGTATTTGACTGAAAACTATTTGCTATCATCATGTTTTGGACTGAATGCCAACTATTTGAACCCTTAGGGGATTTTTATTGATATTTCATCACTGTTTCACTTTATACTTGAACTCAGTCATTATATATTCTACTATTTTCATAACTCACCCATATTTACTCTGTTTTAACACTTAAATGATATTTTAAATAATATTCTGGGCTGAGCATCATGTTTTACTGTTGCCCGAGTAGTTTGTGAGATTCTGACTAAGTAAGGCCAAGGGCCTATGTTGTGAGGAAACACTGATTATGGTTATGAGGTCGAGGGCCTGAGATTTGTACGCCACGAGGTGGCTTGTTGATATGAGGCCGAGGGCCTAGTGATGATGCCACAAGATGGCTTGATATTGTGCTTGGGCCGAAAGGGGCCCCTCCAGGAGTCTGCACACCCTAGTGACGCGGGTATCCATTATAATATGAGATATAGCCCGAGGGGCTGGTATTGTTAATATTGTGCCCGAGGGGCAATCCTTTATGTGCTTATCTGTCTTATTTGTCTGTCACTCACTTGCTTAATAGTTAAAAAAGACATTTCATGAAATTTGAACTAAATTAAAATCACTTTACACATTATCACTTCTTCATTGTTTTTACTGGCTTTTATTGCTTCCGTATAGCCTATAATGTGCCTTGCGTGATTTCTTGTTTTCAGTCTTTATTTATGATTATTACTCACTGCGTTGGAGTACTCACTTTACTCCCTACACCCTGTGTGTAGATTCAAGAGTTGCTAATCCTGCTTGCGAGGGTTGAGAGCTCCCGACAGATTTCGGAGTTCACGAGGTAGCTGCTTGGCGTCCGCAGTCCCGTGCTTCTCCCTATTTATCACTTTTCTTCTCTTTCACAGTTATTATGTAATAGCTTGTAGACATTTCAGACTTGTAGTGTATCGATAGATGCTCATGACTAGTGACACCCCGGTATCGGGCTGTGTTGCATTTTATTCTGCAACTGTAATGTTCACTGCATACTTTGGGATTATTTATTACGTTTTAGACTTAAATTCTTATAATTTAACTGCTTAAAACTGAAATGGGAAAGTGTCGGCTTGCCTCATCTTCACGAGAGGCGCCATCACGATTGGGTTCGGATTTAGGGTCGTGACAATGTGGCTTCTTCTTCTAGGTTTTAAAAAAAAACCAGGGGATTAGGTGTATATAGACTGGCCATAAAACGAGCAGACAACTCGAGTTGGGAAGGTGTAGCATACCAGGAGCAATACTTTTCCGGCTTAACTACTGGACCCTCCCCGTTCTTAAACATGGGTGACCGGAAGACTCATGGGGGGGGGGGGTGCATGAGAAGACAGTTTATATGTATAGTTCAACAAAATCAAAATAGTAAAAAACGGACAAGTAGCACATTAGGCATAGCAGAGTTCCCCAGTAGAGTCGTCAAAGCTCTTACCAAATCAATGCCATACAATAAGTAATAAAGCCATATAAATTCAATGTACAAGCTCGAATTCTAGAAGTTCCCCAACAAAGTTGTCAAAGTTGTCACACCTCCTTTTACCTCCCTCCCCCCCCCCCCCAAAGATATGTATGTTAAGGATTGTGGGTTAAAGATTTATTCCAATTAAACTGAGTAACTTGAGTAGGGATTATTTTATTGACAGAGTTGCTACTTGAAATTTGAATATTGTGTGTTCCAAATCATCTTTTATTTGAAATCCCTATTCAAAGGAAGATTTGACTCTTTTATTATTGGTCTACGAAAACAAAGTCTGGGAAAAGAATTTTGTTAACCCGGAAGAAGATGTAAGGCATTTCCCGAGTCCCGTGTTCTAGCACAGTCGCTTTATTGACTATAACTTGCCTTGAACTAATTTTGAATAAATTGTGATTTATTTGGTTTCCATTTTTAATCTATCTGCTTTTAATTATTAAATATGGGATTATCTTTGAAAATAATCACATGTGTGAATCCATTTTTTTTTATCGTGTCAAAATCATGTCACGCGTACGTGTACACAATTAATAGTATCTTATTATATTATGTGTTTATTCCCAAAGTTGCGCGAATGCATACTTTAGTTTTGATTTTGTAAATCACAATTATTCCACACAAATGTATACATAATCACGATAAACTATAGGATACAAACTGTCTGCCTAAACTTGTTTACTGATTTACTGCACTCCTGATTAATGGTTAGACATCATGCTTATAGGACATCAATATTACCCGACTAGTTAAGCCTGTAGGGCGACTAAAATCCTGCAAAACTGTAAAATTATGCTCTGTTATTTGTGACTGCCCATATTCAACAGGTTTTTAAAATCAGTAGGCAAACTGATTAAGTTTTTACACTCTGCTCTTAACTCAATAATGCATATTCTCTGCTCACCTAGATATCCTGTTCTAGGGCTTCTCTTAAATATCTGAAAACTGTGTTTGAGACGTGCAGTTGCTTGCTCCATTTGTGGAGGTAAAACTTGAGCCTTTAATTGTTCTATCTTTGGTACAGTCCTAATTGTTTTGGTTGTTGCCTAGATTTTTCTCCTTTAAGTACCTTAGGATAGTCTAGAACTACCTAAATTAGAGGTCCTAAATACCTCCAAGGCCACAAGGAAGGGATGGGTAGTGCACACATAGGTTATCTTTTAAGGTTGCTAGAACGCTTTAGGCTATGACCAAGGGCAGGGTATTGGGTAGTAAGGATATGATGACATGCACGCTAATATCACGTGTAGCTCCTCATTGAGGAGTGATTATCGGGCATTGTATGGGTATGATCATGTAGGCTAACCAACCTAGGACCCCCCTTTCCCAATTCCCATATGTGTTTATATCTCTCAACCCCCTATGCATATACATAAGCTGTCCAAATCTCTTTACCTTCACTATCTAAACTTCTTCGGTCATATATGCATGGGGAAAGCTACTTTATTTTGCAAATACGTGCATGCTTGTTAATTGACTAATTCATATAGTTTAAGTTTGGCCAGGATCCACCGTTGTGGACCACGAGGGGTGCCTAACACTTTCTCCTCAAGGTTATTTCAAGCCCTTACCCTAATCTCTGGTGATGTAAACTAGTTCAAGAGTTAATTACTCTAGGTGCCCTAACGCACCATAATACGTTAGGTGGCGACTCTTCAAATAACCAAATTCCCAGAAGGAAATAAGTTGTTCCCCCATGAATGTCGAAACCCGTACTTCCTCGCAAAAAGGGAAAAAGGGGGCGCGACGGCATGGTAGCTCTGCTGGGGATATTTTTAGGCTCTTACCATAACGAACTTATTTTGTGAATTAGTCCAAGCATGCTCTACCCACATACCCTTTCCCCTTATTTGAATTTAGCTGGCTATTTTCAAGCATTTATGATTTCCTTATTCTCATGAAACTGACTTGTCTCTTTGTCTTCTTTTTTTCGTAATTGTCGTTCAATTATTTAAATACTTAATTTATTATTTTTTTACGTGCAAATACTTGACAACGTGCTATTTATTGCTGAATAAATCATACTCAACATCATATTCCACTCGTGCGAAATCTATCCTATAGAAACGCTTGATGAGTGTTTGTGCTCTTCGTATCTATCACCCTATAAATTTGGAAAGGCGTATTTGCAGTAAAACTAGTCGATCAGCGGTGCCTTCAACAGTTCCGTGCCTTTCCCCCTCAAGTTGTCCACTTGAGGGTCCCAGTGTAGAACTCTATAGCAGCCTTACTCTGATTAAGTGTACATGCATCATGGTGAAACCTAGCTGGGTTAATATGTCGTCCGCATAATAACCCTTTAAGATAAGCCTTGTCCAAAAGTCCATCGGGGTTTCCATAATCCCAACGGACGTAACCACGATTATTTGCATTAATTTGGAGAAATAAGTGCTTATATGCAAATCATTACTGTATAAATAGATGAACCTAGAGGGGAAAGGGACTAACTCTCTTTTGTTTTGCCGAAAATGAGGGACGAGGTCCCCAAATTCGTTATGGTTGGAAGCATCCCTCACTCTTTCTAGATTGGTGGAGGGATCTTCCTTCATGTGATCAAAACCACATGAAATGCGTCTTAGGAAACTTGCCTTCTCTATTGGATCTTCAGCCCAACAAAATGCTGATCGAGGCTGCAACTATGTTTTGGGACAAGGAAAGGGTTGTGTTATGTTTTGGGAACATAGAAATGACTTACATTCTAGAAGAAATAGGAGGATTTTCTGGGTTGCCTTGGGATAGCCCTAATCTGTTAGAACCTGAAAATTACATTGCTAGGGGATTCCTTAAGATGATGGGGCTGAAGAAAAATGACAACTTGAAATACCTGAAGGACTATACCACATGTCGTTAAAATGTGTCACATCAGCGCCAATTTCCAAGGTGACTCCATCCCGTATAAGAAAGAAGCACACCATATGTGGACCTTGAAAATTATTGTGGAGAAGGATACTATCAAGCTAGACCAATATCATGTGGGTCACTTATACCTTTACCCTTCGTGGTTGGAGGACAACATAGCCGGGGTCTTTGAGCAAAGGGCTGGTCCAGGAAACAGGGTCATAGATGAGGTTGTTGAAGCAGAGGTGAAGTACAACAAGTTGCGGAAAAGAGTTTGAGAGTATGAAGCTGAGCATATGGCACAACATAAGGCTAGAATGGAAATGATTAACAAGGGGAAAGAAAGAGCTGTCAAATCTAGCGAGAGGCTGGAATATCTGGAGTACAACTCGATGGAATTGGAGGAGAAGATGAGGAAGAGGATCACCGAAAGCCAAAACGCTAAAGGAAATAAAGGAAGGCATCTGACAAGGGCATTCCTACTGTTGAACCTGTGTGAGATGGGAGTGTTGATGACAATAGCATACGGTCTACAGAGGGTCCCTCTAGGACCATGTAGAGTACATTTACTTGCTTTCCTTTCAAATGTAATAAGGTCAAGTGCCATTAGCAACATTATCTCATTGAGTTTCATTTTGGTTTGTTTACTTTTACATTAATGAAATGAAGCAATTATTGGCACTAATTTTCTCCAAATTTATTTGTCGCTAAGCCTACCTCGGTGTCACGACCCTAAACCTAGATCCGGTCGTGATGGCGCCTCTCGTGAAGACAAGGCCATCCGACACAACAACCAATTCATTTTTGGGCTATTGAAATAATACTAATTAAGACTTTAACATAATTTAATCTCAAACAAAAAAGTGAAATAGTACAATTAGCGTAAAAACCAACACAACCCGATATCGGGGTGTCACCAGTCATAAGCATCTAATAACCGATTAAAAACAGGAAGGGTCTACATAGTCTATTACAGAACTAAAACAAGAGAAAATAAGATAGAGGTATAAGCTCTGGGCTGCGAACACCGAGGAGCTACCTAGTGAATCTCCGAATCCACCTGAGCTGGAAGAATCAACACTCGCTAGCGGGACCTGAAGCACCTGAATCTGCACACAGGGTGCAGGGAGTAAAGTTAGTACTCCAACTCAGTGAGTAATAACAATAAATGAAGGATGAGCGATACGAAATCACGTAAAAGCACATCAACATTCTATAAAGTAGCAGTATAAAACTAGTGAAAGCAATGAAAAAGTGAAAACATATAAAGGCACCTTAGTTCAGAATAAGCTTCTTTAAAACACATTTTTAACAGTTAAATAATTAAATGAAAGTAGCTAGAATAGATAAACACAGAAAAATCCGCTCCTCGAGCACAATATCAACAGAATCTGCCCCTCGGGCAATATCAAGGAACAACACTAGCCCCTCGGGCTATATCTCATATCACAATGAGTACCCGCGCTCACTGGAGGTGTGTAGACTCCGGGAGGAGCCCCTTACAGCCTAAGCGCAATATCAAGCCATCTCATGGCATAATCAATAGGCTCTCAGCTTCATATCAACCCACCTCGTGGCGTACAACTCAGGCCCTCGACCTCATAATCATAAATCAGTGTATCCTCACAACACAGGACCTCGGCCTTACTCAGTCAGAATCTCATAAGCCACTCTGGCAATAGTAAACCATGATGCTCAGCCCAAATTATCATTTAATGTATTAAAATGGAGTAAACATGGCTGAGTTATGAAAATAGTAGAATATAGCATGACTGAGTAGGCCCCTAAGGGTCCAAATAGATGGCACTAGGCCCAAATATGGCATTCCGCCCAAAACATGATGATAGCAAACAGTTTTCAATCAAATACGCGGTAAAACAGTCATTCGGGATGGACTAAGCCGCAATCCCCAACGGTACACGACCTCATGCTCCTCATCTAGCGTGTGTATTACCTCAATATAGCACAACGATGTGTACTCCGGGGTTTCATACCCTCAGGACAACATTTAAAATCATTACTCACCTCAATCCGGTCCAAACTCTATCCCGCGACGCCTTTGCCCCTCGAATCGGCCTTAACTCGCGTCGAATCTATCCAAAATCAGAATAACGACATCAAAATATGCTAAGGGAACGAATCCCATGTGAAAATAATCAATTTACAACATAAATCCCGAAATTAACCAAAACCTGACCCCGGGGACCACATCTCGGAATTTGATAAAATTTATATCAATAGATTCCTTATCTCCCCACGAGTTCATACATATTAAAAGTCCCAAAATCTTACCACAAATGGCTCCTCAAATCCTCAAGTCAAGGTATCCAATACCAAGCCCTAGTTTCCCAATTTTTAACCCTTAATTTCCATTAATCTTAGGCCAAATCACTGAAATAATTCCATATGATCGATTATTAGACTCAAAAATCTTACCTCCAGACGATATCCCTTGATTCCCTATTCAAAATCTCCCTAAAAGCTCCATAACCGACTTGAAATGGTGAAGAACAACTGAAATATCGTGAAGGAATGCTTTTATACATTCTAGCCCAGGCTTTTCGCACCTGCGGTTCAGATACCGCTTCTGCAGTCCAAGACGCCGCATCTGCGGTACTCACTTAAATCGTCAATCTCTGCATCTGTGATGCCTAATCCGCACCTGCTCCATTGCAAGTGTGGTTCCTCAACCGCTTCTGGGGTTCCTAGCTTCCTAGGCTCTTTTCGCTTCTACGACTAGTCCTCCGCATTTGCGGGGGTCGTACCTGCGGCATCTCAACCGTAGATGCGGTTATGATAGTAGTCCTAAAACTTCAGCTGCCATTTCCAAATTCCAAACTTTCCGCCAACCATCCGAAATCACCCCGAGGTCCCCAAGACCTCAACCAAAAGCAGCAACAAGTCCTATACCACTATCCAAACTTATACCAATCTTCAAAACACCCCAAACAACATCAAATCACCCAAAACACATCGAATTCAAGCCTAAGGTTTCAAAATATTCCGAATTACGCTTTTGATCAAAAAGACTACCAAACCACATTTGAATGACTTGAAATTTTGCACACACATCCCAAATAATACAACGGAAGTACTGCAACTCACGGAATTCCATTTTGACCCATATATCTAAATCTCACCTAACAACCAGAAAATGCCAAAATTCCAATTTCGCCAAATCAAGCCTAAATCTACTCCGGACCTCCAAAACACATTCCAATCACGCTCCTAAGTCCCAAATCAACTCCCGAAGCTATTTGAACCATCAGAACTCACATCCGAGCCCTTTAACACAGAAGTCAATATCCGGTTGACTTTTCTAACTTAAGCTTCCTCAAAAGAGACTAAGTGTCTCAAACCTTACCAAGACCTTTCCGAACCCGAGCCAACCAACCTAATCACGCATAGAACTGATAAACAAAGCAATAAGAAGCAGAAATGGGGGAAACAGAGCGGTAAGTCATGAGAAAACTGGCCGATTTGTCACACTCAGGCATAACGAGGTTCAAAATTAGGACGTGAATTTACATTCCCGCAATATGTATTTAAATATTGCAAACATTTCATAATCCTTACTAACTTGTGTATCTTTTGTTTTTCCTTATTCTTTATTCCCATCTCCTAAGGTTGGTTCGCTCATACTAGCATCATCGATATATCACACCAGATCTAGAGGTCTTCCACCTCCTCCACCTCCATGTAATACAAATTGCAAAGGAAAACCAAAAATGGACGACTTAAGTTGTCACGAACCTAAACCCGGACCCGATCGTGATTGCACCTCTCATGAAGGCTAGGCCAAACGAAACTTTCACATTTCAGTTTTAAGCAATCAAACAATAAGAATTAAGTCTAAAACATAGTAAATAATCCAAGAGTAAGAAGTGAACATTACAGTTTGCGGAAATAAAACCCAACACAGCCCGATATCGGGGTGTCACTAGTCATGAGCATTTATCGATACACTACAAGTCTGAAATGTCTACCAAACTATTAAAGAATAATTGAGAAAGAGAAAGAAATGAGATAAAGGGGGAGAAGCACGGGACTGCGGATGCAAACCAGCTACCTCGTGAACTCCAAAATCTGCCGGGAGCTCTCAACCCTCGCTAGCAGGATCAGCAATGCCTGAATTTGCACACGGGGTGCAGGGAGTAAGGTGAGTACTCCAACTCAGTGAGTAATAATCATAAATAAATACTGAAAGCAAGAAATCTCGTAAGGCACATTATAGGATATAAGGAAACAATAAAGATCTGTAAAATTACTGAGTTTAGTTTAAAACTTCACAAAATGCCCTTTTATTAATAATTAAGCAAGAAAATGACAAGCAAATTGGGAAGATAAACACATAAAGGTTCGCCCTTCGAGCAAAATCATAGAACGACACCAGCCCCTCGGGCTATTTCTCACATCACACTGCGTACCCGCACTCACTAAGGGTGTGCAGACTCCTAGAGGGGCCCCTTAAGGCCCAAGCGCAATATCAAGCCATATCGTGGCATCATCACTAGGCTCTCGGCCTCATATCAACAAGACACCTCATGGAATACAAATCTCAAGCCCTCGGCCTCATAATAATAATCAGATATTCCTCACAACATAGGCCCCCGGCCTTTGATCACGCCCAACTATGCCTTATAAAATGGACACGCAGACGTTGAAAATATAATCTGAGTATTTAGCCCAGAGTCGAACCCACAAGGAATTAACCTATCAATTACTCTCGTTATACTTACTAAATTCCACGGAATCAACTTCCCAAACGTTATTAATAACAATTGATGATGTTTCTACTAACTAAGAATGAATATAAACAAACAACTGAAAACTAACTATGATTGAGTAGTAAACAATTAAGAGAAGGTTCTAAGGTTATTATTTCCCCTATTGATGGAATCCCTTCTGTTTGTCACACCTCCTTTTTGCGCGCCCGTCCCCGAAGGGTTAAATGCGCGAGGGGAGTTTTTCCAATTTAAGTGACAATATTCGAAATGGGATTATTTATTTAATTCAGAGTCTCCACTTGGGAAAGGTTTGGCTTTTGGTGTCCCAAATCACCGGTTTATCTTGAATCCCAAATCGAGGAAAATATTCGACTTTTCCAAATGAAGTCTGCGAACCAGAAATTCTAAGTAAGGAATTCTGTTGACCCGAGGGAAGGTGTTAGGCACCCTCGAATCCCGTGGTTCTAGCACGGTCGCTTAAATTGTTATAATGGCTAAATATCTGATTTAAATACATGTTGTGACTTATGTGCTTTTATTAAGTTTAAACCGCTTTTATTATTATCATTTATTTTTATAGAATTGCAACGTCGTGAAAATGCATCTCGAACCACGTCACAATCAATGCACCCGTGGTCGTCGACACATTTTGACTCCGTTGAGATTTGGATTTGGGTCACATCAATGTGCACCCGAGTTTAAGACTGTAATTTAATTAAATCGTGCCTAAAGAGTCTAACGTGTTATAATTCTTGGGGAAGGCCATGAAATTCACTAACTGGCCTATCCTGAATTCTAAGTATTTATTATGGCTAGTTATTGAGGGCCCCGCAATTTGCATTTTTCATTTAGCGAGGCTCGTCTCTATTTTAGAAAGGATATCCTAAAGTGGCTACATTTCTAATGCGTTTGTCTCTAAAACTAGAAGAAAAAAGGTACATGCTAATTTAATTATATGTTTGGGCCCAATCCGGATTCTTATCAATTTCTGATCAATTATTTACAAAGTGGAGAAAACATTATACTTCATGGAAAAATGCTTTAATTTGTTAAAGAAATCACATACGAGCTGACGAAGTACAACGCTTAAACCGAACAAACATCCTTGAGTCGAATTTAAATTAAATTGCTTAAACAGGATTAATGGAATTCCTTACCAAAGGATGCTACCTATGGTGTAAAAAAACTATCTTAAACATGCCTAATAAAATTGCAACCCAAGAATCTAAAAAAAAAAAAATTGTATTGTATTTTTGCGGGATTAAAAGGAACCGTCCAACCTATATATTCGAAGCATGCTGAAGAACGAATTTTGAATTAACAACTATACTAATGGTTGCATATTCCATGAATTGTAGTTACATCCTATATACCATTAAATCAATTGCATATTGTGGTTTAAAATCAGCATAAGCTTCAATCAGATACAAACTTACTAATGTACTTCTCTATTGAACTACAAACTGAAATTTACACGACTTAACAATAGTTATAAAATTTGTAAGCGAAGCAACAGATGATTATAATCCCTTCAGATCTTTCGATTCAATCTTTCATTGCGACATCAGTTACATCAGACAAATTCGAAATGTGTACCTGAGGAGATGCTCACAATGAAATAAGCAGGGGAGTTAGTTGAGCAGCAATGTAAACGAAACACCAACAGTAACAGATGAACAACAGCAGGACAAATTCCAATGCAAAATGCAATTATAGACGAAGAAAGAGGCAGCAAAATGACAGCAACAAGCAGGGCAGTAGAATCAGAATTCAGACAAACCAATTCCAAGAGAATCAATCAATGCAAACCAACCGATAAACTCAGCTGACACTTGAAAGAACACAGAACTGACTGAACAGGTTGAACAAACTGGGAATCGAACAAAACAGCAGGAAGAAAAAAACAGTTTCTGCTTTCTGTATATCCCTCTCCCTATCTCCTTTCTTTCCAAAATCCAAATGTCAATCTTCAGTTTTGAAACTATACTTGAGCTATCAAAAGAAAACTTATCCAGTTTTCTGTTTTTCAGAACTCAACTCTCAATATTCAATGTCAGTTTTTTATGTGTATATCCCTCTTTCTGTATGTGTGTATGTCTTTCTCAGAACTTTAATTCTCCTTCTTCTTAGTTCTCTCTGTTCTCTTATGTCTGTTTTAAAACTGATGGCAGTCTGCCTTTTATAAGCCTAAAATCAAACCTTTAACAGCCTGTTTAGAATATCACAACACCCCTCCCATGTGCCTTCAAATTTTCAGATTCCACTTGCCTAATTAAGTATGAACAAAAAACCCCATGATATTCCCTGGCAGACTCAACTTTTTAGTAAGGTTTATTATTTCTGAAACTAAAGTAAAGTATAGGCAGCAGAATGTGATCTGACAGCATGTGCTGTCAACTATTTTATTCAAAAAGCCCTTAGGCAGGGCACAGGCTGTGCACAAATGCACATGTTGTGCACAAGTGCACATGCCCTCCAATTTCAAAACTGTAACTAAACAAAACATTGATTAAACATTTCTGATTCAAATTAACAATTATAAGCACTAGACTCAGTTCCTAATTGATTCAGGCAATGCTTAACAGTAGCAGGTCAATTTGTTATTGTTCAGACAGTTAAAACTAATTGACGACACATGTCGACTCGACTATATTAGTTATAACACATACAATCGAAACCAAAATCAAACATTTAACAGTATAGGACACATGATTCGAATTGTATTGACTAAGAAGAATGATACCCGAGGAATCAGTTAATCAGTTCAAATTTGAAATTTAACTAATTGCACAACAAATACATACATACACATTTTCAGAACAAGTAGAAGAAGAAACTCAATCAAACAACAAAGGTTCGGGCAAGGTGGACAGGACACAGTTAATAAAACTCAAAACACAGATTTCACAAAAACATGAACAGCCTTTAGAACAATCACATGGACTAAAACAAATAAAGAAAAGAAAGCAAACTCACCTTAATCTCTTCGGTTTGAACCAGATACGGACCAGAGACGAGGAACCCTAAGGTTCCAAAAATTAGATCCGGGATTCATGCTTCCTTGGTCAGATTCGGACCAAACCAAGCATGGTTTGATCACGAGGGGAGTCTGGGGAGTGTCTGGTATGAATTTAGGGCCGATCGGTGTAGATCGAGTTTTGACTCGAATCTTCAAATTAAGATTCGAGAAGGTGGGGAGGGATTCGAGCTAAATGGTTAAAAGATCTAGGTTCAGGATGGCCAGGGGGTTCTATGGTGTTAAGGGTGTGGTCACCGACGTTCATGCCGCCGGGTTTCTGGTGAAGGGAGATGGGGGCGGCTCTAGGGTTCCGGGGTTCTTGTGAAGATGATAAAAGGCAGGGGTATTTGGATAGGGGGTGGGGTATGAGGGGAAGCTTATATATGGAGTGGGTGAATGGATCTCAGCCATTGGATGAGGCACGATGAAGGGCCAGGATCCTTCAGCTCGCAGGAAACGGTGTTGTTTCAGGTGCTGGGGTCAAAGTTGGTTCGGGTAACGGGTCGGGCAAATGGGGTTATGGGTGAGAGATCCGGACCGTTGGATCGGCTTGGTTTGAATGGTTGGGATGGATTGGCATTGAAACGACATAGTTTTGGTGTTAAACTACGTCGTTTTGCGGCCTAGGGGGTGGGTTGTGCGTACTGGTGGATTGGGCCATTCATCTGGGCTTCAGATTTTATAATGTTTGTAGCCCAAATTCATTTTAAAACAAATTTTCCCCCTTTTTTTCTTTATTTCTAATTTCCTAAATACACAACCTAATTAAATAAAACTAGACACCATTAATTAACACTTAACATATTTATTTCATGCGTATAAAATGTTAAAAGTAGGTAAAATTAAACAAGGCAACAAATCAGGACAAAAGAAATGCGTATTTTTGTGATCTCCTATTTAACAATCGGATTACGGTTCAAATTACGCACGACACATACATTTTGTATTTTGTTTTAATAAAAATGGGCAAAAATCATAAATAATTAACAAAGTGCCATGTAAAAATCCAAATTTGTACAGTAGGACCATTTGTTATTATTTTTTTTTAATTTTTTTGGAGCGATTGTCGCGCAAGACAAAAATCACGTGCTCACAGCTGCCCCTCTTTGTTCGGAAACACGAAGTGTTTTCGTGCAAAGATAAAGTGAGCGGATATGAGCGATATTTGCTTATGGACTACTCCGTGTGAAGCATGTTTTTTTTGAAAGATCTGACCAAATCTTGCTTCAAAGATTTCCTACATATCCTGGGCTAAACAGGAATCAGGTCAATGTAGTTCGAGAAGCTTTGGTAGCTGGGACTACCATGGGATTGCAATGCTTGATGATACTGCTGTTGCTGTTGCCACTGCTGCGTCACTGACCGCCTTATTACAACCAAAGGAAAATTGGAACTGAACTAACTACTTATATGCATGTCAACTGCGAGTTACAAGATTCCTATCTATGATTCTTTTGCGACTTGATCTTGGGTCTTAGCTGATTGTGCTTGGAGACTTTGATCCGAATCTTGATTCTTGCGAGTTGCGGCGACTTGTTCAATCTTTGGGATACTGAGTGAAACGCGACTGGCAGAGTTCAGGACCTTAGTCAAATGTTGGAGTCGATCCGCCCTCCGTTTACTCTGATATTCTCGGGGCATCTTCTTTTTGTCTTTTTTCTTCTTTGATTCTGAGTTGAGACTCATCTCGTGGGTCATTTCGAATCGTGTGGCTCGAGGTTAGACCTGCGGGAGAAAAACAAACAAACGAACGAAATTTTCTGCCCCAGTTTTACTAGGAAAATTTTGTGAATTAATCGCCAGGAAGTTCATAAAATTGATGAAGGAAGATAAAAATGCTCAGTTCAGGGTTGGAGCCCTAATACCGACTAGCTCGGGAGAAGTTCAGTTTTAGAGTTGAAACTCTAATACTGGCCAACTGGGGAAAAGTTCAGCTTAGGGTTTAAAACCCTAATGCTGACTGAAGGAAAAGTTCAGTTTAGGGTTTAAAACCCTAACGCTGATTACAAGAAACAGTTCAGTATAGGGTTTAAAACCCTAATGCTGGCTGAAGGAAAAAACTCAGTTTAGGGTTTAAAACCCTAATGCTGGCTGAATGAAAGGAGTTCAGTTTAGGGTTTAAAACCCTAATACTGACTAAAGAAAAAATTCAGTTTAGGGTTTAAAACCCTAATGCTAACTGCATGGAAAAGCTCAGTTTAGGGTTTAAAACCCTAATGCTGGCTGAAAGGAAAAAGTTCAGTTTAGGGTTTAAAACCTTAATGCTGACTAAAGGAAAAAGTTCAGTTTAGGGTTTTAAAACCCTAAATGCTGATTGCATGGAAAAAAGTTCAGTTTAGGGTTTAAAACCCTAATGCTGACTAAAGGGAAAAATTCAGTTTAGGGTTTAAAACCCTAATGCTGATTGCATGGAAAAGCTCAGTTTAGGGTTTAAAACCCTAATGCTGGCTGAAAGGAAAGAGTTCAGTTTAGGGTTTAAAACCCTAATGCTGACTAAAGGGAAAAATTCAGTTTAGGGTTTAAAACCCTAATGCTGATTGCATGGAAAAGCTCGGTTTAGGGTTTAAAACCCTAATGCTGGCTGAAAGGAAAAAGTTCAGTTTAGGGTTTAAAACCCTAATGCTGACTAAAGAAAAAAGTTCAGTTTAGGGTTTTAAAACCCTAAATGCTGATTGCATGGAAAAAAGTTCAGTTTAGGGTTTAAAACCCTAATGCTGACTAAAGGGAAAAATTCAGTTTAGGGTTTAAAACCCTAATGCTGATTGCATGGAAAAGCTCAGTTTAGGGTTTAAAACCCTAATGCTGGCTGAAAGGAAAGAGTTCAGTTTAGGGTTTAAAACCCTAATGTTGACTAAAGGGAAAAATTCAGTTTAGGGTTTAAAACCCTAATGCTGATTGCATGGAAAAGCTCGGTTTAGGGTTTTAAAACTCTAATGCTGGCTGAAAGGAAAAAGTTCAGTTTAGGGTTTAAAACCCTAATGCTGACTAAAGGAAAAAGTTCAGTTTAGGGTTTTAAAACCCTAAATGCTGATTGCATGGAAAAAAGTTCAGTTTAGGGTTTAAAACCCTAATGCTGACTAAAGGGAAAAAGTTCAGTTTAGGGTTTAAAACCCTAATGCTGATTGCATGGAAAAGCTCAGTTTAGGGTTTAAAACCCTAATGCTGGCTGAAGGGAAATCAGTTTAGGGTTTAAAACCCTAATGCTGACTAAAAGGAAAAATTCAGTTTAGGGTTTAAAACCCTAATGCTGATTGCATGGAAAAGCTCAGTTTAGGGTTTAAAACCCTAATGCTGGCTGAAGGGAAATCAGTTTAGGGTTTAAAACCCTAATGCTGACTAAAAGGAAAAATTCAGTTTAGGGTTTAAAACCCTAATGCTGATTGCATGGAAAAGCTCAGTTTAGGGTTTAAAACCCTAATGCTGGCTGAATGGAAAAAAGTTCAGTTTAGGGTTTAAAACCCTAATGCTGGCTGAATGGAAAAAAGTTCAGTTTAGGGTTTAAAACCCTAATGCTGACTAAAAGGAAAAAATTCAGTTTAGGGTTTGAAACCCTAATGCTGATTGCATGGAAAAGCTCAGTTTAGGGTTTAAAACCCTAATGCTGGCTGAAAGGAAAGAGTTCAGTTTAGGGTTTAAAACCCTAATGCTGACTAAAGGGAAAAATTCAGTTTAGGGTTTAAAACCCTAATGCTGACTTAAAGGAAAAATTCAGTTTAGGGTTTAAAACCCTAATGCTGATTGCATGGAAAAGCTTAGTTTAGGGTTTAAAACCCTAATGCTGGCTGAACGGAAAAAAATTCTGTTTAGGGTTTAAAACCGTAATGCTGATGGCTCGGAACAAAATTCGAGGACAACAATTGACTTCTCTTTTTTTTTGAATTTTCTTGTTTTAATAAAAGATAAAAGGGAGTTTCGTGGAAACTTACCTTTCGAGTGAATTCATTATTGCCCAAAATGTTTCTTGCACCCGTGTACCTTCTTCTTTGGGCGACACCTGCTTCTTGCACGATTGTCTTGGGTTAAACCTGTTTGAACTTTTCAGACAAAGAACAATTGTTAGTTCGGAAATGACGGTCGGTTTGGTGACCTCGATCGTTCCCGGTTGCTTTGTTGCGTCTTCATTTCTGTTGCGAAGTCCCGTCATTGATTTGATTCATATGTCGGAACCTTTTAGACTGCTCAGGCTTGCATTTCCAGATTCCGTGAAGATTTGCCCCGTAAGGCTCTTTTTCTTTTCTCTTTTTTTTTTGTGTCCCGTTTTGCTTGGAGGTTCTCAACGGGGGTTTTATTGGAGGTATTCTGTGGGGGTTTGTACAAAAGGAAGCTCTGTTGGGGAATATTTACAAAGTGGATTCTTTGTGTGGATTTTTGTACAATGGCGCATGCTGGATATTTGTTTCAAAACGGGTTTTCTAGGATTTGTTGGGGTAAGCTTGTTGGGGAATTTTTACAAAGGGACTCGCTGGGGAAATTCCAACGGGATTTGTTTTTCTTTTTTTTTTATATTTATTTTTATATTGGGGAGACTTTGTGGGAGGATTGTACAGGGGGAGACTCTGTGGGGATTCGTCCGAAGGTGGACTTGCTGGGGGAGATTTCTCTTTTTCCTCTTTACTTTGAACGCCCTCAAATATCATGATTTATCAAGTTTGGACAGACGTACCGATGAAACGGGGTGTTTTCCTTCATGAAACGGAATTCCGTGAAAACAAACCTGCCACTTGCCCTTTCCGGTGTATCCTGAACTTGGGGTTAAAACATAAAAAGGATTCGAAGAGAAACAAAGAAAGGAGAAAACAATTTCAGGAAGGGAATGTCCCTTTCGGGACGAAAAAGACTTATCTGAGGAGGATAACGCTGGCTTTAAATGACATGACATGCTCTTTCCCTGAACCAGAACGAATCTGTGATTCCAAACTGGTGAAACTTTGCCGAGACCTCCTTGGGGCGGAGTCATTCTTTTCGGCCAACAGCGCCCTTTGCGGGTTTTCGCCGGCTGACCTCTCTCATTTCTCTTCCTGTCATCGCTTGATAGCACTCTTTGTGAGTTTTTACTAAACAAGCTCTCTCATTTTGGTTTCTCTACTCCCGTCGCCTCGTGGTGCCCGAAGGTTTTCACCGACGAGACTCTCTCATTTTATCTCTCTCAATTCAGAGTGTGCCGGTCTCCATTTGTGACGCTTATTGGTTCCCCACCATCTTTGGTAATTGATTTGAAGGCTTGTGCTTGGTAAAGAGAGGTAGATAATACTAACTTCTCAACTGCTCGACGTGCCCCGGTTTCCATTTCAGGGCGAATGGGATTTTATTGTTGGTGTGACTGAACCTCATGGAGAGGCTGCCTACGTATCCTTTCGGAATCAAGTGAAACATAGTTCAGGCCTCTATCAATGTTTTGTTTTGTTTTTTTTTTCTTTTTTTTTAAAAGCGGCTCAAAGGTTTGTAGAGAGAATTGGACAGTGTTTGGGGAGTAGTGGGGAATAAAACCTTCATCATTTCAAATGTGTCAAGACTACTGGAGTATAATTCAGACGTAGTATCTCTTGACTGCATCCGCATTTACTGCTGTGTCGGGGTCATTTCCTTCGATATCACCTAAATACAATGCTCCTCTCGGCAATATCTTCCTTATGATGTATGGGCCTTTCCAATTTGGAGCAAACTTCCCTTTTGCTTCCTCATGATGCGGCAGAATACGCCTCAGTACCAGCTGACCTACTTCGAAATTCCTGGGTCGGACTTTCTTGTTGTAAGCACGGGCCATCCTTCATTGGTATAACTGTCCGTGACAAACTGCGGCCATTCGCTTTTCATCAATGAAAGTCAATTGCTCTAACCGAGTCTTGACCCACTCGCTGTCTTCGATTTCTGCTTCGACAATGATTCGAAGCGAAGGAATTTCTACCTCTGTCGGTATTACAGCCTCGGTCCCATAAACCAAAAGATAAGGAGTCGCTCCTACTGATGTGCGTACCGTAGTGCGATACCCCAACAATGCAAATGGTAACTGCTCATGCCACTGTCGGGAACTTTGGATCGTTTTCCTCAAAATCTTCTTGATGTTTTTGTTCGCCGCTTCCACAGCACCATTGGCTTTCGGCCGATAAGGAGTAGAATTCCTATGCGTTATCTTGAATTGCTCGCATACATCTCCCATCAAGTGACTGTTCAAGTTTGCTGCGTTATCTGTAATGATAGTCGCAGGAATACCGAAACGACAGATAAGATTTGAGTGTACAAAATCCACTACAGCTTTTTTAGTGACCGACTTGAGAGTGACAGCTTCTACCCATTTTGTGAAGTAATCGATGGCAACCAGTATAAACCTGTGTCCATTCGAAGCCTTTGGTTCGATTGGTCCAATGACGTCCATGCCCCAGGCGACAAATGGCCAAGGTGCAGACATGGGATGCAGCTCCGTGGGAGGTGCATGAATCAAATCACCGTGCACCTGACACTGATGACACTTCCGAACGAAGCTAAAGCAATCCTTTTCCATGGTCATCCAGTAATAACCTGCTCGAAGGATTTTCTTCGCTAAGACATACCCGTTCATGTGAGGTCCGCACACACCTGCGTGTACTTCGTGCATGATCTTTCTCGCTTCCTCGATATCGACACATCTTAGGAGATTGAGGTCCGGGGTCCTCTTATATAACAATTCACCGCTCAGAAAGAAACCACTTGCATGTCGCCTAATGGTCCTCTTTTGATCTCCAGTAGCGTGCTCGGGGTATTCTTGTGTCTTCAGGAACCTCTTGATGTCATGGTACCAAGGCTGCGTATTTGATCCCGCCTCGATTACATTGCAGTAACCGTGTCTTTCCTTGATTTGGATTTCCAAAGGATCGACGTGGGCGTTGCCCGGGTAGGGTAGCATTGAAGCCAAAGTAGCAAGTGCATCTGCCAGTTCATTGTGACACCTCGGGATATACCTGAACTCTATTGATGTAAAGCGTTTGCTGAGGTCCTCTACATGCTGTCGGTATGGGATAAGTTTGACATCCCGAGTTTCCCATTCACCTTGGACTTGTCGGATAATCAGGTCAGAATCTCCCATAATCAATAAGTCTTCGACATCCTGATCGATTGCCATATGCATGCCCATGATGCAGGCTTCATACTCAGCTGTATTATTCGTGCAAAAGAAACGCAGTCTAGCTGTGGCGGGATAATGCTGACCGGAGGGCGAGATCAAAATTGCCCCAATTCCTACACCTTTGGCATTCACGGCTCCATCAAAGAACATCTTCCAAACATGAGCGTCCTCCGAGATTACTTCTACAGTATTTACCTCTTCATCTGGAAAGTAGGTATCCAATGGCTGGTATTCCTCATCGACCGGATTTTCGGCCAAATGATCTGCTAGCGCATGGGCTTTCATTGCTATGCGAGTGACATAGACTATGTCAAATTCCGTAAGCAAGATTTGCCATTTAGCCAGTCTCCCAGTAGGCATTGGTTTCTGAAATATATACTTCAAAGGATCCAACCTGCTTATGAGGAACGTAGTGTGGGCTTAGAGATAATGTCTCAGCTTTTGAGCAACCCACGTGAGAGCGCAGCATGTCCTTTCCAGCATAGTGTATTTGGCCTCGTAGCCGGTGAATTTCTTGCTCAAGTAGTAGATTGCTTGCTCCTTCTTTCCGGTTATGTCGTGTTGCCCGAGGACGCAACCAAAAGAGTTCTCCAGGACTGTTAGATACAAGAAAAGTGGCCTCCCTGGTTCTGGAGGGACCAAGACTGGGGGATTCGAAAGGTATTCTTTGACTTTATCAAAGGCTTCTTGACACTCAGTTGTCCATTTAATCGCCGCATCTTTCCTTAACAGCTTGAATATGGGCTCACACGTGCTTGTCAGCTGGGCAATAAACCGACTGATGTAGTTCAACCTGCCCAAAAGACTCATCACGTCTTTCTTTGTTCTCGGGGGAGGCAGATCTCTGATGGATTTTATCTTAGTTGGATCTAGCTCGATACCTCTCCTTCTTACGACAAAGCCCAAAAGTTTGCCCGATGGAACTCCGAAAGCACACTTGGCTGGGTTTAGCTTCAAATCATATTTCCTTAGTCTCTCGAAGAATTTCCTCAAGTCTTGGATGTGATTATCCTGCGTCCTGGACTTGACTATCACGTCATCCACGTATACCTTTATTTCCCGATGCATCATGTCATGAAAAATGGCAGTCATGGCCCTCATGTAAGTAGCCCCAGCATTCTTCAAACAAAATGACATGACCCGATAACAGTAGGTGCCCCAAGGCGTGGTGAAGGCAGTTTTCTCGGCGTCCTCTTCATCCATCAATACCTGATGATACCCAGCGTAACAATCCACGAAAGACTGTATCTCGTGTTTGGCGCAATTATCAACGAGGATGTGGATGTTGGGTAGTTGGAAATTGTCTTTAGGACTTGCTCTATTTCAGATCTCGGTAATCTACACATACCCGAGTTTTCCCGTCCTTTTTTGGTACTGGAACCACATTCGCCAACCATGTTGTATATTGGACTACCCGAATCACTCCCGTTTTCAGTTGTTTGGTGATCTCCTCTTTAATCTTGTCACTGACCTCAGTTTTGAACTTTCGTTGCTTTTGTTGAACTGGAGGACAATCAGGATGAATCGGCAATTTATGAACCACTAGATCAACACCTAGACCCGGCATGTCATCATATGACCAAGCAAACACGTCTTTAAATTCAAAAAGAAGTTGAATTATCGCCTCTCGCGTTTTCTTGTCCGTGTGAATGCTTATTTTGGTCTCCCGGATTTCTTCAGGAGTTCCTAAATTAACCGGTTCGGTGTCATTCAGATTTGGCTTAGGTTTATTCTCAAAATATTCCAACTCTCGGTTTATTTCCCTAAAAGCTTCTTCCGCATCATATTCTGGTTCTGGGTTCATTAATTCGCAGTTAAATAGCTCATTGTGATCTGGGCGTGAAGTCCGCAAGCATGTCATATTTAAAGCCGCATTATTATAACTGAAAAGAAAGATAAAAGGAAAAATAACAAAAATCAGAACAAAAGAAAGAATGGGAAAGCAATGATGATTTTTTTTTATTTTCTTTGGAAAGTTGGAAGACAACAATGTTTACAACTTAGGAATTCAAAACAACAATGGAAAGGAAGAAAACGTTCAAGTTATGTCCTGGAGATAACTTGTGACACAGGAAAGGTGGCAGGACAAGTCTACCCAGACTTCCGTCTAGTCAGGAATGGCGTGGCCTCCCAGTTTTGAAGTTCGGCGTTCGGCCCCACGTACATCATCTCAGCAGTGCTTGTGCCTTCACCTGGTTGAACCATGTGGATCTCGTAGAGCATCTCTCTCATCGCCCCACATATCTCCTCGATTTCCTCAGCTGTGAAGACCTCATCATCTTCTTCTTCGGCGTACCTTGGCCTGATGAAAGTTGCATATAAATCAGGCAGTGGTCGAGGTAACTTCCAACCCTCATTTTTCCTTTTCTTTGCACACTCTTCGTCTGCTGGAGTAGGCTTGAAACCTAGTCCAAAAGGTTTCTTGGTGACTGGCAAGGTAATGGGTTCTGTTATTCCCTGAAGGGTTCGTCCAAGCCCCTTCCCTGGCCTAAATCCGTGCCGGATCATCTCTTTGGCCACCATAACCGAGGCGTTAGACAAGAAAGGCTGGGGGCAGGGTATTCCCTCTTCGTGCTGCTCTGCCAGTACAATCTCAAAAGCTTGATAGACCGTATGTTCGCTCCCTTCTCTCGGTTCCAGATATGGGATGGATGGGTCCCGATAAATAGCATGCTCATCTTCCCCATGGACCACGATCTCTCGGTCTTCATACTCGAACTTCACCATCTGGTGAAGAGTGGAAGGTACGGCTCCTGCCGCATGGATCCAAGGTCTTCCAAGGAGAAAATTGTAGGATGTATCCATGTCGAGTACCTGGAAGGTTACTTGAAATTCGACTGGTCCTATGACCAACAATAGGTCTATTTCTCCCATGGTATCTCTCTTGATGCCGTCGAAAGCCCTTATGCAGACATTGTTGGGTCGGATTCTTCCGGTCCCAATTTCCATTCTTTGTAGCGTGGAGAGCGGGCAAATGTCAACGCCTGAACCCCCATCCAACATTACCCGCTTGACATAATAGTCTTCGCATTTAACTGTTAGATGCAAAGCCTTGTTGTGTGCCGCTCCTTCCGGGGGTAGATCGTTCTTGCTAAAAGACATTTGGTTGACGGCGAAGAATCTTTCTGTCATCCGCTCTAATTGTTCTACCGAGGTTTCAACTGGCACATATGCTTCATTCAGGATCTTCAGTAAGATCTTTTGATGCTCGGTCAACCTCATTAACAATGACAGCATGGACACTTGCTCGGGGTACTTGCGCAGTTGATCTATCACTTCGTAATCCGGCATTTTCATTTGTTGGAAGAACACTTCCGCTTCTTCAACACTTACGGGCTTCTTTGGCGGGAAGCGCCTTTGTGTGGCGTTGTTCAGTTCTTGGGTATTTGAATACCTTCCAATGAAAGTATTTTCTGGAAGTTCTCCCGTGACCTCTTTACCTTTGTACATTACCAAAGTCTTTTGATAATTCCACGGCACTGTGGATGGGTTGGTCATTGGCTTTTGTGGCACGCGTCCGATAACCACTGGCTCATTCAGCCGAGGTGGTTGAATCGTCCCCCGGACCACATAGGCCCCTTTCGGCACGTACATAGGTTTTGTCTTTTTGATTCCGAAGTTCTGCGTCTTCTCAGCTCGACCTCGCGGTATGTAAAGAACTCCACCCTTTACCGGTACCAATTTCTTCTCCACCTTCTTTTCAGGCTTGCTCTTTACAGCCTTGGCCTCCTCCCCTTTTTCTGGTTTCTGGTCTATTTCGGGCCTCTTTCCCGTGTCGACAATGGCAATTATAGCTTTCAGAGCAGGGTCGAACTCTTTGTCTTCACAAATCATTCCGATCAGCGGCCCATTATTGTGAGCAGGTAATGGATTGTTAGTTACATTCGGGATCTCCTCGTCCCTTAGCACTATTTTCCCTTGCTCTATCAAATTTTCGACCACTCTTTTCAACGACCAGCAGTCATTTGTATCATGTCCCTCGGCCCCTGAATGATAGGCGCATCTGACTCCAGCTTTGTAAGAAGGTGACGTCGGGTTTTGCCTTGTTTGAGGGATTGGTTGCAAGAAACCCAACTGGACTAGCTTCGGGAACAAAGTTGAGTATGGTTCACCGATGGGCGTGAAAGTCCGCCTTCGGGGTGGCTCTTGAGGGCGGAAGTTATTCTGCGGGGGTTGTGGATTATAGTGGTTGCGGTAAGGAGGCTGATTTCTGGGAGGTGGAGCTGGGCCTCGGTTGGCTTGTTGTGGTGGATGGGTATAAGGTTGGGCATTCATGACCATATAAGGTTGATGAGCATATGCCAAATTTGAGTGGGGGTAGTAGTGTTGTGGGGTTCTTTCCGGAAAACGGGGCCTGGGATGACGATACTCCCTTGCTTCCGAGGCTGCCATAGTCATTTCTTCCTTCTTTTTCCCTCTTGTTGTTCCTCCGGACCCGCTTTGGACGGCCTGGGAGGTTGCCCTTATGGCTGCTTGACTCAGAATCCTACCTGTTTTCAGACCATTTTCCACCATCTCTCCAATCTTGATCGCTTCCGCGAATGGCTTACCCATGGCTGACATCATGTTTTGGAAATAGTCAGACTCTTGAGCCTGGAGAAAGGTAGTGACCATTTCCACTTCATCCATGGGAGGCTTCACTCTTGACGCCTGTTCACGCCACTTAATAGCATATTCTCTGAAGCTTTCTGAAGGTTTCTTCTTCAAATTCGACAGAGAATTTCGGTCTGGCGCAATGTCGATGTTATACTGGAATTGTTTCACAAAATCTCTGGCGAGATCATCCCATATATGCCATCGGGACATTTCCTGGTCCATATACCATTCCGAGGCTATCCCTACTAGACTTTCCCCAAAATATGCCATTAGCAGTTCTTCTTTTCCGCCGGCTCCCCGCAATTGGTTGCAGTATTTCTTAAGATGTGCAATGGGGTCACCGTGCCCATCGTATTTCTCGAACTTTGGGGTCTTGAAACCCGCTGGCAGGTGCACGTGAGGGAACATGCATAGGTCGGCGTAAGAGACGCTCTTCTGCCCGCTCAATCCTTGCATATTCTTCAAACTTTGTTCAAGGCTTCTCATTCTCTTGGCAATCTCATTTTGTTCTGCAATTCTGGGGTTCTGATCCTGCCCGGGTGCAAGCTCGCACTGAGGCGGTAGAGGATTAGTGCTGGTAGCGAACCTAGTTGGTTCCATTGAGAACGATGGTGCTTGGAATGTAAAAGAGGATGAGTCAAAGCTTGGCTTGTACGTGGTAGGCTGTGCCGTAATCGGGCAAGGCGATGCAGTAAAGATGTTCATGCTTGCATCAGTGGATGACATTCGGGGATGAGGCTCAGAAGGCGATCCAGCAGAGAAGGCTGAGGTGGCTGGGTACCCGAATGGGGTAGCAGGATAATTTATGGGGACATTAGAAGTCCCACTTGACCTGGAGAATAATTCAGGGAATCCGGGGACGACACTTGGCGGCTCTTTCCCATTATTCCAATCGTCCAGCATTTCCAACATGCGGAGCCGTAGGATTCTATTTTCCTCCGCAGTTGCGGATTCAGGTGTGAGGACGGCTGAGATCGAGCTCTCCTCGGAAACAGGGATTGTTTGCAATGGAATTTCTGAAGACATTTCCACACTTCCTTTTGACCTGGTGAAGTAAGTGTGAGTACTGCTTCTGGTCCTAACAACAGGTATTTGAACACTTCTCCTTGACCTCGTGAAGTATGAGTGCGAGGCCAGACTTTCACCAAACCAACCGTCTTTCCAAAAAACCTTGAATACTCAACGACAAACGCACGGTTCATTTGCAGCGAATAACAGGTAGTTAATCTCACGTTGGTCATGATGCACCTATATAGTTAAGTGGATTAATACATGTTTGCTACGAGAGCATGCGTCATTCCGGCATTTTTCCTCTTTATTAGTTTTTCCCCTTTTTATTATATTTTTCTTTTTCTTCTTTTTTTTTTTGTTTTTCTTTTATGTTTTTTTTATTTTTTTTATTTTATTTTGCAGTAAAAGAAATGCGACCGGATCCGATGAGGATTGCCTACGTATCACGATGCCTACGTGAATCAGATCATTACGTAGTTCGAAAAACACAAATGAGCGTAAAGAAGCAACCTCTTTATTGTTGAAATGGTCTATTACAAACTACATTTTGCAAAAGAAAAAGCAAACTTCGAAAATAAACCTAGACTCAAAATAGAGTAAAAATCACCCTGATGGAAAAAACAGGCAGAAGATGCTAAGATGCAGGCTTGACTTATGAGTGCATTATGGTTTTGAAAATTGGTGTCCGCGGGGCATCGTTCGGCCTCGCCGCGGTCCTAGGCGTGATATCTCTCTCAAGTTGCTCCAGCTCATGCATAGTCTGCTTGACATAACCCATTACTGCCGAGAGGATAGTAACGCTGGACATGTTCTCACATCGTAGACATCGTCTGGTGATGGCATGGGCAATGGCCTTGATCCTATCTCTGGTTTGCTTCTTCTCTACGAGTAGGCGTTTTATATGATCGCTGCATATTTTGAAGACTTGAGCATCCTGTATATGCTGATGCTTCAGTCGCCGTACTTCCAACTTCATCTGGGCTATTGAGTCGTACCAGTATCTGCTCTCAATTTGGAAATCCTTGGCCTGATTAACTGTTTTGATCTCAAGTGCAGCCATCTCTCTCTTTATTTTAGCAACAATTTTCTCGTGGTCGCCTTCCAATTGATTCAGGTATCGACGATACTTATCTGCTCTTGTATCCCACTGTGCCCTGAACTCGGCTATGAAGTTTTCAGATTTCTCCAAGCCATCTTGCCATTCCCTGATTTCACTTTTTAGCCTTTTTATCAGCTGCTCGTCTGATCGACGCCTTGGCTGTTTATCCGCATCCACCCTTATCTGTTTGATCTGGGCTCTGAGCATTTCGTTTTCCTGAATTAACCTGTTCCGCTCTCCCAGATTGGTAGCAACTTGCACGTTGTGCTCATATTTCAAGCTTTCCACTTGTTGCTTTAACCTGCTGATTTCGGCGCAATAGCCTCTTTCTTTCGCTAGCCAATCCCACTGCCTTTGCGATGATTCGGTGAAATTCCGGATGTGGGGTCTCTTAGCTGGCCTTTCATGCTCAAGTTCCCTTCTATACCATGCAAGGTAACCTGGCGCCGTCTCTCCTTTGGCTCGATCCCGCACGCAAGTATCTGATTTCAAATATTGACACTCACTCCAGATTTGGCGAATCTTTGCTTCTGGGAATTGTCCGTTAGGACTTATCTCAACTGCTTGAGTGCTAAGATCTTCCTCATGAGGTACTGTCTGGCATCTTCCGAACTGTCTCAAAACTCGGCAGGGTGCGTAAGGTTGAATGCTCTTAAGCCCCATCAATAAGAAATGAGTTTTAGCTGCCGACATATATAGGATCTCATCAACAGGCAACCATCCTAACGTCCATTGTATTTGGCTGGCAGTAAGAGCTTGAAAGAACGAGGTCCATGCCAGGACTCCTTTGGGCAAACTAATCTCTTTGGTTCTCGTGTAAGATTCTTCTATGCGGGTCTTTTCCGGGGAACCATGGCTCAAAATCTCGGAATGATGGCAGAGGTGCTCGGTCATCCATATCTGTAGGAGCAAGTTACAACCTTCGAAGAAATTTCCCCCAGCTTTACAAGCTGTAAGAGCTCGAAAGATGTCAGATACCACCATAGGCGCGAGAGTACTGTCACTTTGCGTGAGTAAAGTGCTGACGACCCCGGATATCTTCAAATCAATGTTTCCGTCTTTCCTTGGAAATACCAGAAGGCCCAGGAACATCATCATGAACGCTACCCGTCTGTGCTTGTCCCACTTCTGACGAACTCCTTTGCTGCACAGTTTGTTGATTGGATTATTGAATCCCCCCTCATGACCGTACCTATCATATATGAAGCATGGAGTACAAAATCCGGCTGCCAGATCCGGGTTGTGGACTGTTCTAGGTATCTTCAATGAATCTAGGAACCTATGTACCGTGACAACTCTTGGGGCGACCAAGTATTTTTGCCTCAAGGGAAGTTCAGTATTCCCGATGTATCCGGCCATTTCTTCCAAAGTCGGGGTGAGTTCAAAATCAGAGAAATGGAAAACATTGTGCGCCGGGTCCCAATAGGTAACCAAAGCTCTTATGATATCTCCCCGAGGCTGGATTTCCAACAAACCCACAAGACCTTTCAGATATTTCTTGACCTCATTTTGTCCTTCAGCACCTAGATCATTCCACCATAGCCGTAACTTGACAGGGATTTTGGTCATTATTGAAAAATGTTCATTTTGCATCGTGCTCATCCTGCACATTTATTAAGGTGATTTCAACAAAAATGACTTTGACTAAAAAAATATTTTACAAAGGGGATCAAGTTTTGAACACGGCCTTTAAACACTTTGGGGACGAGGATTTTAAGGTTGTGTGGGTCAACTGGATAAAAATGCTAAACAAGACCCAAAGGTGGCTGTTCATGCAAAGTCAGCCTTCCGGCGTCCCTTTTCAGGAACATTCGGCTATTTATGATAAAACAACATCACCTGACTTATTTATGACTCTTTTTAAAATTTGACATATTTCCCTTTTTTTATTGATTTTGGCTATTTTAGCAAAATGGGGTTGAACCCGACGAGGGTTGCCTACGTATCTCACATCCGGTGAGAATCAAACCGGCGTAGTTTGGGCTATCGTGAATAGAGAAAATCAAATAAACCTAGAAAACAAGAATATATATTTTTATACTATTTTTGAAAAGAGATAAAGACTAAAGAAAATATTTATTATTATTTTTTTAGGAAATATTTGGACTATTAGTCTGAATTTATAAAAGGGGTACTACAAAAGAAACAATATTTTTTTTGAATTATGAATTTTCCGTTTTCTTTTTACTTTTAAATAAATACCTTCTCTTTTTTTTTTTTTGAAAATGATAAAAAGAAAATTTTTATATTTTTTTTTAAAATCAAACTAGAAGACAATCTCTTTTTTTTATATATATTTTAGAAGAAATTCCGGCGAGGTTTCGACACTACTCGGACATTGGTTCTATTTTTCCAAAATAAGTAATTATCTCCCTACACTGCTATTTTTCTTCTTTTTTTAGAAACCGGTCAGCATGCGGAACCGAAGCAAATAAATGCGCAAAACAAATAGGATGCAGCAGGGTGGTCTTTTCATTTCAGGTTGCCTGTCCTAGACGGACCCAACCCCTGTGTTGAGCCCCCTAAGTCAAATGCAACATGATGCAAATAAACGTTCCTACTAGGGATCCGGCATGAAGTTTCGTTATACTAGGTTTATACCCTGGGTATTTGTTCTAGACTGTGTACCCGAGCGGACAACTCGAGTCGAGGAGGGGGCTACGTACCGGGGACCCGCGAGATCGTCCGGCTTTGTAACTTGTCCGACCTCTTTCTTATTTCAGGTATCGACACTAACAGAATAGGGAGTCTCGACCAGCGAGCTTCTCCCCGGAGGTAAGAAGAGAAGGGTTTCGGCACAGTTTATATACAGTTCAGATAATATCAAAGCGGTAAAAGACAACATTTAGCACGTTATGCAAAAATATGTAATAAAGATCAGATAATAAAGCCAAATATAACAATTATTCTAAGCTCGAATTCTTGAACCCTGAACCAGTGGTTCTGGGTTAAGCATCCCCAGCAGAGTCGCCAGAGCTGTCACACCTCCTTTTTGCGCGCCCGCCCCGAAGGGTTAAATGCGCGAGGGGAGTTTTTCCAATTTAAGTGACAATATTCGAAATGGGATTATTTATTTAATTCAGAGTCGCCACTTGGGAAAGGTTTGGCTTTTGGTGTCCCAAGTCACCGGTTTATCTTGAATCCCAAATCGAGGAAAATATTCGACTTTTCCAAATGAAGTCTGCGAACCAGAAATTCTAAGTAAGGAATTCTGTTGACCCGAGGGAAGGTGTTAGGCACCCTCGAATCCCGTGGTTCTAGCACGGTCGCTTAAATTGTTATAATGGCTAAATATCTGATTTAAATACATGTTGTGACTTATGTGCTTTTATTAAGTTTAAACCGCTTTTATTATTATCATTTATTTTTATAGAATTGCAACGTCGTGAAAATGCATCTCGAACCACGTCACAATCAATGCACCCGTGGTCGTCGACACATCTTGACTCCATTGAGATTTGGATTTGGGTCACATCAATGTGCACCCGAGTTTAAGACTGTAATTTAATTAAACCGTGCCTAAAGAGTCTAAGGTGTTATAATTCTTGGGGAAGGCCATGAAATTCACTAATTGGCCTATCCTGAATTTTAAGTATTTATTATGGCTAGTTATTGAGGGCCCCGCAATTTGCATTTTTCATTTAGCGAGGCTCGTCTCTATTTTAGAAAGGATATCCTAAAGTGGCTACATTTCTAATGCGTTTGTCTCTAAAACTAGAAGAAAAAAGGTACATGCTAATTTAATTATATGTTTGGGCCCAATCCGGATTCTTATCAATTTCTGATCAATTATTTACAAAGTGGAGAAAACATTATACTTCATGGAAAAATGCTTTAATTTGTTAAAGAAATCACATACGAGCTGACGAAGTACAACGCTTAAACCGAACAAACATCCTTGAGTCGAATTTAAATTAAATTGCTTAAACAGGATTAATGGAATTCCTTACCAAAGGATGCTACCTATGGTGTAAAAAAACTATCTTAAACATGCCTAATAAAATTGCAACCCAAGAATCTAAAAAAAAAACTGTATTGTATTTTTGCGGGATTAAAAGGAACCGTCCAACCTATATATTCGAAGCATGCTGAAGAACGAATTTTGAATTAACAACTATACTAATGGTTGCATATTCCATGAATTGTAGTTACATCCTATATACCATTAAATCAATTGCATATTGTGGTTTAAAATCAGCATAAGCTTCAATCAGATACAAACTTACTAATGTACTTCTCTATTGAACTACAAACTGAAATTTACACGACTTAACAATAGTAATAAAATTTGTAAGCGAAGCAACAGATGATTATAATCCCTTCAGATCTTTCGATTCAATCTTTCATTGCGACATCAGTTACATCAGACAAATTCGAAATGTGTACCTGAGAAGATGCTCACAATAAAATAAGCAGGGGAGTCAGTGGAGCAGCAATGTAAACGGAATACCAGCAGTAACAGATGAACAACAGCAGGACAAATTCCAATGCAAAATGCAATTATAGACGAAGAAAGAGGCAGCAAAATGACAGCAACAAGCAGGGGAGTAGAATCAGAATTCAGACAAACCAATTCCAAGAGAATCAATCAATGCAAACCAACCGATAAACTCAGCTGACACTTGAAAGAACACAGAACTGACTGAACAAGTTGAACAAACTGGGAATCGAACAAAACAGCAGGAAGAAGAAAACAGTTTCTGCTTTCTGTATATCCCTCTCCCTATCTCCTTTCTTTCCAAAATCCAAATGTCAATCTTCAGTTTTGAAACTATACTTGAGCTATCAAAAGAAAACTTATCCAGTTTTCTGTTTTTCAGAACTCAACTCTCAATATTCAATCTCAGTTTTTATGTGTATATCCCTCTTTCTATATGTGTGTATGTCTTTCTCAGAAATTTAATTCTCCTTCTTCTTAGTTCTCTCTGTTCTCTTATGTCTGTTTTAAAACTGATGGCAGTCTGCCTTTTATAAGCCTAAATTCAAACCTTTAACAGCCTGTTTAGAATATCACAACACCCCTCCCATGTGCCTTCACATTTTCAGATTCCATTTGGCTAATTAAGTATGAACAAAAAACCCCATGATATTCCTTGGCAGACTCAACTTTTTAGTAAGGTGTATTATTTCTTAAACTAAAGTAAAGTATAGGCAGCAGAATGTGATCTGACAGCATGTGCTATCAACTATTTTATTCAAAAAGCCCTTAGGCAGGGCACAGGCTGTGCACAAATGCACATGTTGTGCACAAGTGCACATGCCCTCCAATTTCAAAACTGTAACTAAACAAAACATTGATTTTACATTTCAGATTCAAATTAACAATTATAAGCACTAGACTCAGTTCCTAATTGATTCAGGCAATGTTTAACAGCAGCAGGTCAATTTTTTATTGTTCAGACAGTTAAAACTAATTGACGACACATGTCGACTCGACTATATTAGTTATAACACATACAATCGAAACCAAAATCAGACATTTAACAGTATAGGACACATGATTCGAATTGTATTGACTAAGAAGAATGGTACCCGAGGAATCAGTTAATCAGTTCAAATTTGAAATTTAACTAATTGCACAACAAATACATACATACACATTATCAGAACAAGTAGAAGAAGAAACTCAATCAAACAACAAAGGTTCGGGCAAGGTGGACAGGACACAGTTAATAAAACTCAAAACACAAATTTCACAAAAACATGAACAGCCTTTAGAACAATCACATGGACTAAAACAAATAAAGAAAAGAAAGTAAACTCACCTTAAAACCCGAAAAATAAAAAACAAAACCTAGCTTGGACTCGAACAGACCTTTCTTAAGGCTGAACGGACTCTAAAGAAACACTTCGATTAAGGTCCATTAGACCTTAATCTCTTCGGTTTGAACCAGATACGGACCAGTGACGAGGAACCCTAAGGTTCCAAAAATTAGATCCGGGATTCATGCTTCCCTGGTCAGATTCGGACCAAACCAAGCATGGTTTGGTCACGAGGGGAGTCTGGGGAGTGTCTGGTATGAATTTAGGGCCGATCGGTGTAGATCGAGTTTTGACTCGAATCTTCAAATGAAGATTCGAGAAGGTGGGGAGGGATTCAAGATAAATGGTTAAAAGATCTAGGTTCAGGATGGCCAGGGGGGTTCTATGGTGTTAAGGGTGTGGTCACCGGCGTTCATGCCGCCGGGTTTCTGGTGAAGGGAGATGGGGGCGGCTCTAGGGTTCTGGGGTTCTTGTGAAGATGATGAAAGGCAGGGGTATTTGGATAGGGGGTGGGGTATGAGGGGAAGCTTATATATGGAGTGGGTGAATGGATCTCAGCCGTTGGATGAGGCACGATGAAGGGCCAGGATCCTTCAGCTCGCAGGAAACGGTGTCGTTTCAGGTGCTGGGGTCAAAGTTGGTTCGGGTAACGGGTCGGGCAAATGGGGTTATGGGTGAGAGATCCGGACCGTTGGATCAGCTTGGTTTGAATGGTTGGGATGGATTGGCATTGAAACGACGTAGTTTTGGTGTTAAACTACGTCGTTTTGATGCCTGGGGAGTGGGCTGTGTGGACCGGTGGACTGGGCCATTCATTTGGGCTTCAGATTTTATAATGTTTGTAGCCCAAATTCATTTTAAAACAAATTTCCCCCCTTTTTTCTTTATTTCTAATTTCCTAAATACACAACCTAATTAAATAAAACTAGACACCATTAATTAACACTTAACATATTTATTTCATGCGTATAAAATGTTAAAAGTAGGTAAAATTAAACAAGGCAACAAATCAGGACAAAAGAAATGCGTATTTTTGTGATCTCCTATTTAACAATCGGATTACGGTTCAAATTACGCACGACACATACATTTTGTATTTTGTTTTAATAAAAATGGGCAAAAATCATAAATAATTAACAAAGTGCCATGTAAAAATCCAAATTTGTACAGCAGGACCATTTGTTATTATTTTTTTTAATTCTTTTGGAGCGATTGTCGCGCAAGACAAAAATCACGTGCTCACACTGTTTATGTTTCATATAGAATTGCCTAATCATCTCTATCTATCATGAGCACTCTTATTACCATAAATCTCTGCCGAGTAATCACGATAATTTACTAGACGCACTCTCCTGATATACGCTAGCTGGCTTTGTTTATTACAGCTCACTTTAGATTACACCCAAGGCTTCGTTATCCCTAATCCCGCCTTTAAACCCTTAGTTATTGATCCCTCATATACTTTGGGAGTGGTGTTGTTCAACAATTACCTAAATATGCACTCTCTCCCAAGTTATGCACACTAAATAGGCACAGATAATTGAGGATCCTATCAATTAACTACAACAAGCACATAGTTGAACAAATAGAGATTAAACTGGGCAAACTATATTAACATAACAAGAAGTTCATCCTTCAATAATTTTCATCAAAACCTTAATCTAAATATTTAGCTACTCATACTAGTGTTCATCATAACAATATTCAAATTCATCACAAATCGTAAAAAACAAAAGGAAGAAAGGAAGAACTCGATGTTGAATTATCCTCCTTGCCTCTTGCCTCTCCTTGCCTTCAACTATGCTATGAAAACCTTGATAATGATTCCTTCAGTGAGCTGGACCTTCTATAGGTTAAGTGGATTTACCCCCGAACTTCCAAGTTTACCCCTGAAGTTTAATTTTTCAGAATTAGGTTAACACGACCGCGCTAATGATCGCGTATATGGCCTATCATTCTGCCTCGACTTTCTGGGCTAGCGCGGTTGCACTAGTGACCGCACTAGTCCAGGTCTTCATTTCATCTCTTCTTTCTTTCGTCTTCCCACGTACTCAGCTCCTGGGGCCTTTTCTTGCTTCAATTTAGCTCCAATCACAGTTTTAAGTCCTCATAGATGCTACTCACTCCTGCAACGTGTGAAATTCACAATTAGAGACAATTTAACATCATTTAACTATATTATAACAGTGAAACATAATCAAGCTTGGGCATAAACAGTCGCCAAATTACATAAATCTAGCCTATTATCAATACCCCCACTTAAATCATTACTAGTACTCGAGCAATCCACCACACTCTATAGAGGTACCTTTACTAAGCATTATTCCCTAACGCATCACAGCAAGAACAAATCACCAAAGTTACGCCTAGTAGTGAACAATCTTCGCCTCAAAAGTTGACTCTCACGTGTCGTGCAATATTCATACTTACTCAAATTACTCTACAAAGAAGTCAACACTTGACTTTCCTTCGTGAAGCACATGCCCTCACATCACACAAGATAGTAGTTCCACATATAATGATATTTAGAAAAATTAGGAACTTAGATAGACAAAATTCGCTCACTCTTAAAAAGAACATTTACATGCCACAAAGATGCACCATAGGCTTGCCCGTACTGTACTACTCTACTAATCGAGCCCACTCAATCTAAGATCAATTAGGACTTCACTTGGTTGTAATGTAGGCTAAAGGATGGGTAGGATATATTTGGATATAGTGACTAACCTCCCTAAGCACTTTTAATACAATTACATTCAACTTTAAAACCATACTTATGTCAACCAGATATTCCACCCCAGTTTTATTTACAACATCCCACTCTATTAGGTGCAATTGTAACAAACCACCACTTATCGATTACTACATTTGCTCAAAATATTTTCTTTTTCTTTTTCTCCATTTGTTTTCAAGTGGTGCTTATTCTTTTACTTGTCCAAACGCTGCACCTTTCCTCTATTTCATCAGCTCCACTCAAAAACCAAACCACCACCCCACACTTTTGCTTTTGCATAATTTCAATACCATTCAAGTGCTTGTGGGAGGTAAAGGGGTTCAAACAGATGTCCATTCAAACAATTGGGTAAGGTTCGCAATGTGGTCGCCAAAGAAACAGGCTTATAGGCTCAACAGGGTTGACTATAATGTATTACAGTTAGGTGGGTTTACGTTATATGTCTGACTCAACAAAGAAATGCCTATATCATTTCTAAGACAAAATGAAACTACCATTTCGCTTTGCAAACACACGGGGCAAGTTCTAGGCATCAAATGTAAAGCATAGAATACTGTACAACTCACACACACATGGCACATGACTTATTCCAGATTGTCTTATCAAGACACTCACATTTGAGTATTCAAGTCAGTGACAAACATACAATTTAAGGCACTTTAGCAATAGTCAACCACTGAGATTAAGCGTTACACACTAGTGTCTATTGTGTTCAGGTGTATCAACTCTAAGGGTTTCTCTTTCGATTTCAGCTCGTAGCCCATCAATCCTAACTAAAACTAAAAAAACAAAATAAGCAAAAACTACCTACACCCGGTTCAAGCTAAACCCTTGGATAAGAACCGTGGCTCTAAGAAAAACCAAGGGGGAGTTACTATACTACCTAAAAATAAAATAAAAAATTTGGTCTTTTCTCTCAACTTACTTCACTCAAGAAAATTGTCTAAAGGATCTGTCATCAGGAAGAGTCTCCATATCCTTTTTTATGTCGATTTAGTCCCTCAAGAACCCCGTCGAAAGAGATCCATCGTCGGGACAAGACAACTTACCTACTTTAAACTTACCTAAATTAACTATCACTCAAACCACAAAAAGAATAATCAAGAAGAAGAAACATCAAACAACCAAATTTTTACATATACATGTATGATTGAAGTATCCCCTACCCCACACTTAAAATGTAGACATGTCCTCATGGCATAAAAAATTAAAGAACAGCGAGGTAAAGGAACTTCCCTGAAAGATCACTCCTGATCGGAGATGGTGTCTAGGTTTAAATTGCAAGCACAACCCAGAGCTCTCAACCAGCCTAAGATTTTCTTTTTCGATTTCACCTGCCGGTCAGCCACCGCATCAACACGGGTACCCATGTCAGCGACCCAAGTACGCAGCCTAGACACCTCCTGCTCCAAAGCTGTGAATTGAGAAACTCGAGCAACTCCAGAAGATGTTGCAGTCCTAGATGGTGCTACAGCTACAGCAATTTGCTTATGGGCCTGTGGCTCGGCCCTACGTCTTCCTGTTTAGCCTCCTCATCCTCAGAGTTGTCAGTGTCACTACTATCCTCACCACCTGCTACCACCGGCTTCTTACCAATGGTCACCTTATCTGCCCGGAACTTGTGTTCTTTAGGCACTATCCCATCCACAGCCAGATTTTTCGGCACCCAATCTTCCCTGCAAAGTTTAGTAACCAAAGAAGGGAAAAAAAACCCATAACTTTTGACTGGACAGCGGATGAACATCTCCTCATGAATTATTTTGGCCACGTCGAAGTCATGACTATTGATGAAGCACCAAATCAAAGACGCTCGGGAGTCATTAACCTCTATAGTGTTGGAGGACGGGAGCAGACAGCTATTGATAATATACAACCAGCACTTCCCTTCAAAGGTTAGTGCCGGAGAGTGAAAATTCTCACCATACATCATCCAGACCACCTCCTTCCCGGGTACACAAATTGTTTCAAAGAACCTCCCCTTCTACGTGTGTGCTCGGCCATACCCCTCATAATAGTCATCATAAGGATTCACAGGAGGGGGCAGTTGGTACATCGTCCGTATAGCCTCTATAGAGGCATTCGCCGCCTTTCTATGCACCGTGACCACGCCATTGACATGCTCCTTCACATTGGCGTAAAATTCTCTAACAACCATTACATTACCCTCGCCCGACTGGTCAATGAAAGTTTGCAACCCCTGCCGTACCAGCTCAGTGTACATGTAAGGGCAGTGTAGCTGGACCGATCCTATGTCAATTCCTTTTTCCAGAATCGGCTTTTAAGAGGCCTTATCCGCAAGGCGGTCATGAGCCTTGGTGGAGACAAATCTATTACTATTAAAAGGGCGGGCAGGAGCTGCCCCGCGTGCCCTGGACGAGCCAGCTTGACTGCTAGAAGAGGCACCTGTGGCACGACATTTCGAGATAGAGCCATAGTACTTAAAAAACGAAAGAATATTAGCACAGCCCAACACAAAATTTTGTGACACAGTGAGGTTACTCATACTTCACACACACAATTGGTCGCAATTACATACTTACGTTCACTGAGGCTTTTATACAAACACCATGTGGGCCTTCATTACCCACATCCCAGATCACACATATTACAACCTCAAAACCACTACAATAGCTCCCAAAATTACATACTAAGTGAAGCTATACTACACCAATCTTACAACCCACAAACACTACAACATATGTTACAAATTCTACGAAGAAAAGAAAAAAAACAACTACCTAACTACAAAGCTAACAAAAACGAAATTTTGAAAAAAATAAAAGAAAAAGGAAAATTGGAACAAGGAACTCATACCTGTAGTGATAGCTTGTGGGGAGAAGAGAAGAAAAGTAGAGGGGAATTTGGATTGAGACTTGGGAAAGTGAGGTTGGGAATATGTTGGAGAAGAGGAGAGTTCTTTGAAGAAGAAGGAGGGTTAGGGTTGGGGAAGGTGTTTGGAGATGTCTCTATCAGTGGGGGGGGGGGGGAATTAGGGATTGAAGAGGGGGTTATTAGATGAGGGGGGGGGTAATTTAGACTAAAGTTAAAAAAAAGTTAATAAAAAAAAATTAAAATAACAACAAAAATGCATTAGATTTGAGGCGGGACTAGCGCGGTACGAGCGCGACCGCACTAGTCCAGACAGAACACTTATCGATATGTACGGCCACTAGCGCATTCAGTATCACTGTCGCGCTAGTAGCACGGACAGTAGCACGGTTGCGCTAGTATTTTGAATTGAGGTAGAACACTTGCCCATATGCGTGGCCACAACCGCAGCTTGTAGCGCGGACGCGCTCCTATGCATGATTTTTTTCATATTTTTCACCTGTTCTTAGCACTTTTGATGGCCTTATCATCTGCCCATTATCACCTGCATTTGTTAGTACTTCTCAAAACTCACAATTAACAACTACTACTATCGTTGGGTTGCCTCCCAACCAGCACCTTAGTTAATTACGTAGCACGATGATTACAACAATTCAATGGGTTGCCTCCCATGCAGTACCTGATTTAATGTCGCGGCACGACGCAGAAAGCGCATTTAAGGCTCGCTCTACCTCTGAGATTCCTTCAGGTGGATCTCTAACACATCCTTTGGTCTATTCATGCCTATATATAACTTCAATCTCTGCCCATTGACTCTAAACATGTGAGAGTCTTTCTCTGAAGCAATCTCTATAGCCCATGTAGGGAATACTTCGACCACTCAAAATGGACCATACCATCGTGACTTAAGCTTACCCGGGAATAGCCGTATTCTTGAGTTATAGAGCAATACTGTCACGACCTCGAACCGATGGGCCGCAACGGGCACCTGGTACCTTACCCAACCGAGTACCAACGTAACGTATCTTTCTTATTACATCATCATATACATGTGACATACGGGACTAATAGGCTAACATAATCCTTTATAAAGTCAAAACATAGGCCGACAAGGCCGTACAATCTTTTATGTACACGACACATGTCTACAAGCCTCTAAGAATACATAAATGCCATAAAGGTCGGGACAGAGTCCCACCATACCAAACAATACACATCTAAATCATACTAACTAAACGAGCAACTCTGAAGCAAATGGAGCGCACCAACATCTTCCGCTGGACTGATAGCCTACTTGGAGGACTCTCGACCTGTCTAGCGAGACCTGTGAGCATGAAACACAGCATCCCCAGGAAAAGGGACGTCAGTACGAATAATGTACCGAGTATGTAAGGCACATAAATAAATACATAAGAGACATGGAAGACATATAAAGTACATGACTCAACCTGTAAGTCTAAATAACTTTGTAAATCATAAATTACTTTTAACATCATGCATATGTGTATGAATGACATGTCGTGCATAGGTACATGTTTCATAACATCATCATCCTCTGAGGGCATCCCATCATATCATATCGGCCACTATGGGCAAAATCATCATCGTATACCAGCTGATCAAGTGGTTGTGCGTATATAACGCCATAACCTTTCTCATATCCTATATACATATATATACATACATAAATACGTGTATATAACGCCATTTGAGTACATACATATATATGCGTATATAACGCCATTTGGATCATATTTCAGCCACTATGGGCAACATCATCATCATATACCAGCTGATCAGGTGGTGGTGCGTATATAACGCCGTAACCTTTTCCCATATCCCATATACATATATTTACATATATACACGTATATAACGCCATCTGGTCATGGGTCAATGTACATGAATGCAATGCATGAAAAGTACGTAAATAAAATCATTCGGAATGTCATAAGACCATTTTGCCTCTTGAGCAATATCATAAAGTAATATCCTTTCAACTTTCGTATTTTTCTAAGACCCATGAACAGATGATAAAATATTATGACACATGGAGATTAAAGAACATAGATATTTCTATTGCTTCTATGAGTAGAGTCACTTATGGAATTTGTGCATTTGCACGTTTCGTTCATATCGTATGGATCATGCCAAAATAAAGAAGGGATAGCCTTAACATATGGAATTTGTGCATTTGCACGTTTCGTTCATATTGTATGGATCATGCCAAAAGAAAGAAGGGATAGCCTTAACATACTTGGAGTAGGAAAAAATCCGTATGTTACTCTTGGAAAAGTTTGCACCATACTCCTTTAGAACCACAAAATTTTACGTTGCTAATATTCTAATAATTTTCGTTGGAATTATTTGAGTGCAAGCCATTTTGTTGAAAACTTTGTAGGTATCTCTAATGCCTAATTGTGGTGTACTGTAACAAATGTGTAGGAATTGGATTTTGTAAGAATTTTTGGCAAAGGTCATATCTGGTGGTAGGGATGTTTGTAGGAATCTTGTATGAATTTATTGCTAACTTTTGCAAAAGGTAGGTGTCTTGTTAGAAGACATTATCTTGCCACCTAATTATAATTGACTAAGAGTCATATCTCTTAGGAAGTGGCTTGATGCCACATGGGGGTGGGGTGGGGTTTAATCTTATCCAAATATATTCCCAATTAATTAGGTAATGTCTCGTTACCTGGTAATTAATCAATTACCCACAAAATTGAGAATTATTCACACTTACTTAAAATATTACTCAGTTTTCACATACTATATACACCTTACTATTATGGTCATGTGGTACCTTGTATGGTACTAGTTCATAATTATCGGGTATTATCGCTCGGGCCATATTTTACCCTAGTATGCCAAACTTGGATGAAAAATTCATTTTCTTTGACTTACTTCCCCTTTCACCTTTATGAATTTATTCATCACTTGTGTAATAGCATAATCCTTATAATATCCAAATAATCTTTTACTTGGACTGATGTCAATTACCTTACGACAAATTCCACGTAAAATACTGTAGGATGCAACACTATCGTAACTTAATACCGCAGGACGTAACACCATTGTAACATATTACTGTAGAGCATAACATCATCGTAATATAATATTGTAGGATGTAATATTGACGTAATATTGTGGGGCGTAACATCATTCCCCCTTTTGGAACATTCGTCCTCGAATGTTGACTGATGTCCTTATCATTTTCATAATTTATAGCTCTTGCGAATACCTTAATAATCTTCTTACCATTTAAGCAGTTGCTCTGTGAATAAATCCAAATTCTATGGTATTCCCCCCTTTAGTATTTTTTCTCGTATCATGACCCGTGGTCGAAATCTTCCTAATCTTGCAACGGTTATTACCTCCTGTCATGTAGCCTGCATGACCCTGGCTTTGTAATTGCACTTATGCGATTCATCTTTCCTTTTTCCTTTTATTTTTTAGTCAATTTCTAGGCCTTACTTTGTATATACAAAAATTAATAGGATGCCTCTCTGGCAGTCCTTTGCTTGATACTTTGTAGAACTTGCGAATATGGCCATATCATATTTCATAGATCTGATTATCCATTCATATGACTTTACTGCATTTACATAGGTTATACTATACAATAATTTTTACTTCAATCTACCTTTACCGAGGTATGCTTACCAAGCTCCCAGTTACTTTTGTTGCCTATCCTTTAGGTATAAATCTCAGTCCTTCAATGCTCTGTCATTACCGTTCGTCTTAAGAATGGCGGCATAATCTCATCTCATACTTTGTAACTTCTGTTCATCCATTGTTGATTCACCTCAATGTTAATCTACAATATACCACTGATAACTTGAAACTTCTTACGTCATACCTTTCCACTAAAGCTTACGTTCCATCGAGGAATATTTGAAGTGATTTTCCTTATCCACTTAGGGGTGATACTATACTTCAATGACCGTATTTTATAGCATCCCAATATGATTCACTTATGTGGGTATTTTGATCTCGTACAATCCATGAAATCCTCTTCAAATCATTACTCACTCGAAGGCCTAAACGTCATCCTTTATCCATCACAATTACACCGTCATTGTATTATCAGGGCAACATTCCATCTTTTCTAAATGCTACTAGTATCAGACTCCTTTGAGTTCATTCAGGCTATACTGAGCGTTCTATAACTTAGAGAATCCATCGGCTCTTCTTGTTTTCATGGGCTTAATCCCGAGGATTTATCCATTGTCGTCACCTTTTCACTTGCCTTTCCTCATTCTTACTCATGTTTCCTTAAAACTTTGTCGCTCTACCATACCTTACTTGCGACCTATACATATTCATGTATAAACTTTCCTTCAAGTTGTTTGCACCATAGATTTCCTTATGTTATTCTGGAATGTCAAGCAAGACATTACATCGTCTCTAACATTTTTCTACTTTCTTAACTAGATCTCTTAGTATTTAGAAATCATAGGCTAGAATACATGTCGCCGACGATGCCGCTATCACTCCTGGTTATTGGATCTTCGTGCTTATAGCCTTCTATCCGAAGTATGGACTATTTACAACTTTCTGCATTTGACTATCTCGTACGTTGTTCACTTTTACCTTACTTACTTAAAATCTCGTATCATATCTTTTATATCCTTCATAACCTACCTTCCACCTAGGTGTAATTCACGTCCATAACTTGAAGACCTATTATAATACTCGCACCTCTAGTACATACACAACCCGGTGGGAGCTTCATAATGAATTCTTATGAGGCTAGTACTCTTCAGTTGGTTTCATCGTAGAGCCGTTATAAACTATGGCTACTGCACTATCTCTCTTATGCCTCTGCTACTTAAGAGTGATCCTGAGGCCTATAATTCTCTTGGTCCCTTCTGTTTTGCTTAGTCGATGTAACTCTTAGTTTCCTTTTTTTTTCTGATCAGCCTTTATGTAGGCTTAAGCTCTCTTCCAATATGCGACTCCTGGTATTAGTTATTACCTTAGCCTTTCATGGGCGTTATGAAATATCCATGATACAATCTTCTAACAATTCAATCCTTTGTCTATCCCCTGGGCTCAATTCTTTCTTTTAACTTATTCTAGAGTCGTCTATGGCTGTATGATTGTCAACAAATATACTGCCTGGATAATGCTCCAAAATATTTAGTGTATCCATAACGTACTAACTCTGGATCATTCATCAAATAATTCTTTTGTTCCATATTAGCTTTCTTTCAACATAAGCTATTACTTTTCCTGGTCCTTCTACCCTTTTGTTGCATCCATACTTAGCTTATCTTAGTGCCCACAATTGCCAGAGCTTTCATACAACTCATCTGATCTCGAATATTACTTTTAATTCTTACTTCCCGTTCATTAGCCACGGTAGGTACCACTTTCCTTTGGAATGCTTACAATGTTGTTGCAAGATAGTTGTTACACGATCCTTTCCTCTTTAGGTCGTCGTGCTTAGGTTGAAGCCTTCTTTCTTATCTCTTCAGCTAGTCTTTCGTTGTAATACTTAGGGAGAACCCTTAAATTTCGTAAAGCTGTGAGCTTATTACGGACCTTTTTGATGCCCTTACTTGCCTATAATCATCCATAGTTGCTTACTTCCATGCCCTCTTGTTTGTATGGTTGCTTCTGAACTGATATTTTAACTGCCTTCCCAGTGGCACTTTCCTTTATCCCTATAACACTCATGCGGTATCTTTAACTACCCCGACTCTTGTTTGAATATATCTCAAGTATTATAATGATACCTTTCGAGGCTGAATTCTCCATGTTGGGTTCTACTATGTTTATCTTACACGATCTGATGACTCGTCTGTAACCTCCTATTTAGCCATAACTGGGATCTCCTTGACCAATTACTAACTACTCGTTAGCCCATTCTCATATCAATATTCCTCGTAATATTTCTTGGGTTATTTCCTTTGTCTTAACTTACGTCTCGCACTGGCTACTTATTTATTAATAACCGCTCTGGCAGGAACCTTTACTTCCTCTCCTTGACGTCGTGCTTGCATACTATTCTTGAATCGTAGCGTATCTGTAAGATTTGGATATTTGCCATCTCATCCCTCTTTCATTTATCACCTTCTTCCTTTACCATTCCATAGTAACTAGAACCCCTTAGTTCTGACTTAATGCCACATCACTCCATATTCCCCCCTTTAGGGGTGTACCATGAGCTGAAGCCACGAGGATCTACCTATAGATATTTTAATTCTTCTTCTTTGGCATCCTTTAACATCATCGATGACCCTTACTCGCCTTACAAAAATCCTTATGTACCATGGATAACAAAATTACCTGCTTACAATGGCGACACTTACTGTAACTGGCACATACATTCCCTTAAGCTTAACTTTGCTCCCCTTGCTTGCTTTAGGGAAATGTCGCCCTGAAAGATCATCCTCTAAATTTCCTATAAATTTTCTTTTATTGTCCATTTTGTTATCGTCGGAACGCGATCTGAAATTTTCATGATGTCGACCGTTATAAAATCACTTATTCTCTAATTCATGTTTAGTTCATCTTGTTCACCTGCCCATACTGATTTCTATTATTCTGGGGTTTAATTCTCCCTTCTGGTAATCACGTTAGAGTTGTGAACTTATTTCCCGAATTAGGACATGATTGTATGGCCTATACTCTTTTTTGTCCTAGGGCATGTCACTTCTCGTTTCTTCATTCACTTAACTATAGATTTTGTAATACTATCATCTTTTGATCTACCATTGTCATCCATGTACCACATCTTACTCATAGTGCTTCATTAACTCTTTTCTTATTTCCCGCTAACATTTATGCCTTTCACTTTATTCTGAAAACTTGAACAAGACATTCTTTTGCTTTTAGCTTCCCTTTTCTTCATCCAATGGCTCTTCAAGTTGCTTAACATTCTCGCTTTACTCGGGATGCGAGCCATACTAAGGTAATATTTATCCCTTCAAGGCTTATAGTGCATGTCTTTGTAGTTCTCATATCTGGCTGCACTATTTCAGAGTGCACCATCAGGGTATCTTATAAAGAGATTTATTAGCACATTTGCAACATCCTTCGGAAATGTCAACTGACGCAACAATTCATCCATCATATCTTCTTATGCTGCCTCTGTTAATATCCATAGAGCATATCTAGAATGGGTGCGACCAATTGTATATACTTTTTTTACTATTGAATATAACTCAAAAATCTTATGTTCCTCCGCCTCCATTTTAAATGTTGTTAACCTTCATTAACTGGGTGCCTCATACCCTTCTTCATCTTGCTTCTTCTACTTGTGGTAACTTGTATTTATCTTCTTAATCTCTCATTGTCTTTCACCATAAAAATTGATAGACATTTCTTGGCCTAAGGCTTCTTATCAGGAAGCTTACACCTTTCAGTACACCCATGATCTGCTAAAGACCTTACATTTACTTATCGAAAGCATCATACAAAAATCCAATTCCTCTCACTCAGCTCTTCCACAACTATCTCTCTTTCCAACCTTCTTTCCGGATGTAGGTATTGTCTTATTACGAATAATAAAAAATGAATCTTGGAATTTGAATTCTTATAAGTGAGATCTACCACATGATCTAGAGTAAGAAGAAAGAGTAACAGTCCTAAATGCCCTGTAGCCTCTTACTTATAAGTGTGGTGCATGACACACCCATAAACAAGACTCTACTAGACACGACTTGTAGACTCCCTAAGACAGAACTGCTCCGATACCACTTTTGTCACGACCTCGAACCGATGGGCCACGACGGGCACCCAGTACCTTACTCAACCGAGTACCAACGTAACGTATATTTCTTATTACATCATCATATACATGTGACATACGGGCCTAATAGGCCAAAATAATCTTTTATAAAGTCAAAACATAGGCCGACAAGGCCGTACAATCTTTTATGTACACAACACAAGTCTACAAGCCTCTAAGAATACATAAATGCCATAAAGGTCGGGACAGAGTCCCGCCATACCAAACAATACACGTCTAAATCATACTAACCAAACGAGCAACTCCGAAGCAAATGGAGCGCACCAACATCTTCCGCTGAGCTAATAGCCTACTTGGAGGGATCTCGACCTGTCTAGAGGGACCTGCGGGCATGAAACGCAACGTCCCCAAGTAAAGGGACGTCAGTACGAATAATGTACCGAGTATGTAAGGCACTTAAATAAATACATAAGAGATATGGAAGACATATAAAGTACATGACTCAACTTGTAAGTCTGAATAACTTTGTAAATCATAAATTACTTTTAACGTCATGCATATGCGTATAAATGACATGTCGTGCATAGGTACATATTTCATAACATCATCAGCCTCTGAGGGCACCCCATCATATCATATCGGCCACTGTGGGAAAAATCATCATCGTATACCAGCTGATCAATAGGTTGTGCGTATATAACGCCATAACCTTTCCCATATCACATATACATATATATACATACATATATACGCATATATAACGCCATTTGAGTACATACATATATATATGCATATATAACGCCGTTTGGATCATATTTCACCCATTGTGGGCAACATCATCATCATATACCAGCTGATTAGGTGGTGGTGCGTATATAACGCCGAAACCTTTTCCCATATCCCATATATATATATTTACATATATACGCGTATATAACTCCATCTGGTCATGGGTCAATGCACATGAATGAAATGCATGAAAAGTACGTAAATAAAATCATTCGTAATGTCATAAGACCATTTGCCTCTTGAGCAATATCATAAAGTAACATCTTTTCAACTTTCGCATTTTTCTGAGACCCATGAACAGATGATAAAATATTATGACACATAGAGATTAAAGAACATAGATATTTCTATTACTTCTATGATTAAGTCACTTATGGAATTTGTGCATTTGCACGTTTGGTTCATATCGTATGGATCATGCCAAATGAAAGAAGGGATAGCCTTAACATACCTGGAGTAGGGAAAAATCCATATGATATTCTTGGAAAAATTTGCACCATACTCCTTTAGAACCACAAAATTTTACGTTGCTAATATGCTAATAATTTTCGTTGGAATTATTTGAGTGCAAGACATTTTGTTGAAAACTTTGTAGGTATCTCTAACACCTAATTGTGGTGTACTGTAAGAAATGTGTAGGAATTGGATTTTGTAAGAATTTTTGGCAAAGGTCATATCTGGTGGTAGGGTTGTTTGTAGGAATCTTGTATGAGTTTATTGCTAACTTTTGCAAAAGGTAGGTGTCTTGTTAGAAGACATTATCTTGCCACCTAATTATAATTGACTAAGAGTCATATCTCTTAGGAAGTGGCTTGATGCCACGTGGGGGTGGTGTGGGGTTTAATCTTATCCAAATATATTTCCAATTAATTAGGTAATATCTCGTTACCCGGTAATTAATCAATTACCCACAAAATTGAGAATTATTCCCACTTACATAAAATATTACTCACTTTTCACATACCATTTACACCTTACTATTATTGTCATGTGGTACCTTGTATGGTACTAGTTCATAATTATCGGGTATTATCGCTCGGGCCGTATTTTACCCCAGTATGCCAAACTTGGATGAAAAATTTATTTTCTTTGACTTACTTCCCCTTTCACCTTTACGAATTTATTCATCACTTGTGAAATAGCATAATCCTTATAATCTCCAAATAATCTTTTACTTGGACTGATGTCAATTACCTTACGACAAATTCCACGTAAAATACTGCAGGATGCAACACTATCGTAACTTAATACCGCATGACGTAACACCATCGTAACATATTACTGAAGAGCATAACATCGTCGTACTATAATACTGTAGGACGTAATATTGACGTAATATTGTGGGGCGTAACAAATACCCTGTCCTCGGGTTTGAAATGTCGCTCAACAATGTTCTGGTCGTGCAACCTCTTCATTCTTTCCTTGTACAACCTTGTGCTCTCAAAAGCAAGATGTCGGAATTCATCAAGCTCAGGCAATTCAGTGATTCTCGTTGTGCCCGCAACTTTAATGTCTAGGTTCAGCTATTTCAGTGCCCACCAAGCTTTATGTTCAAGTTCCACTAGCAAGTGGCAGGCCTTCCCGAACCCCACCTTATATGGTGACATAACAATTGGTGTATTAAAAGTAGTTCTATAAGCCCAGAGTGCATCATCTAACTTTTTCGCCGAATCAGTTCTTGTGGCGTTCACAGTCTTGGTTAGCGCACTCTTTATCTCTCTATTGGACACTTTAACCTGTCCACTAGTCTAAGGGTGATATGGGGTTGCCACCTTGTGGCGCACGTCATACTTCGCTAGCAACTTCTCGAAAGCTCGATTACAAAAGTGGGTGCCTCCGTCACTAATAATAGCTCTCGGGATCCCAAAACGGGTGAATATATTCTTCTTTAGAAATCCCACTACCACTCTCGCATCAGTGGTGAGAAGTGAAGCAGCTTCAACCCATTTGGATACCTAATCTACCGCAACAAGTATGTACTTATTGCTATAGAAGCTGACGAATAGGCCCATGAAGTCTATCACCCAGACATCAAACACTTCAACTTCTTGAATTGGGTTCATGGGAATCTCATGGCGACTTGAAATGTTCTCGGTTCGCTAACATTCATTGCATCTCTTCACCCATTGGTGTGCAATTTTAAACACTATTGGCCAAAAGAATCCGACCTCTAGCACTTTCGCAGCCGTTCTGACCCCTCCAAAATGTCCTCCATGCGCTGATGCGTGACAAACCTGCAAAAAAGAAGATAGTTCTATCTTAGGGATACACCTACGAATCAAATTGTCAATACATATTCTAAATAGATAAGGCTCATCCCAATAATACATGCAGTAATCACGATAAAACTTTTTCTTTTGTACAGATGAAAGGTTATGGGGAACTATACCGTTCGCCAGGTAATTTGCATAGTCTGCATACCATGGAACTTCCTCGAGGCTAGTAGCAAGCAACTGCTTGTCTGGAAAGGTTTCCAGAATATCCTCAACCTCAACTGAGTTTTTAGCTCCCTCAAGTCGTGATAGATGGTCAGTGACTTAGTTTTTTGTTCCCTTACGGTCACAAATTTCGAGGTCGAACTCTTGCAATAGCAGCACCCAATGAATCAGGTGTGCCTTAGACTCCTTCAACTCAATCAAGTACCTGAGAGCTGAATGATCAGTATATACAATTACATTAGAGCCAATAAGGTATGATCTGAACTTGTCGAAAGGAAACACCACAACCAACATCTCCTTCTTAGTCACGATGTAGTTCAACTGGGCTCCACTCAGCATTCTACTGGCATAGTAGATTAGATGCATTAGCTTGTCTTTCTGCTGTCCCAGCACTGCCCCCACTGCTTAGTCACTGGCATCACACATGAGTTCGAAAGGTTGCTCCTAGTCGGGGGCAACAATGATGGGTGCTGTGACTAGCCTTTTTTTCAATTCCTCGAATGCTACCCTGCAATCATTAGAAAACAAGAAGGGGTGATCTTTTTCTAACAACTTACAGAGCGGGTTGGCAATTTTTGAAAATTCTCTTATGAAACTCCGGTAAAAACCAGCATGCCTAAGGAAGATCCTGATTGCCTTGACTGGAGTTGGAGGTGGCAGCTTTGCTATCACGTCAACTTTAGCGCAATCCACCTCAATTCCTTTACTTGACACCCGGTGCCCCAAGACTATGCCCTATTGTACCATGAAATGTCACTTCTCCCAATTAAGAACTAGGTTAGTCTCAATATATCATTTCAGCACACGAGTTAGATTTATAAGGCACTCATCGAATGAGTTCCCCACCACTGAGAAATCATCCATGAATACCTCTATTATGTCCTCTACCATGTTAGTGAATATGGTCATCATGCACCTTTGGAATGTTGCGGGTACATTGCATAGGCCAAAGGGCATCCTCTGAAAAGCATAAATGTCATATGGGCAAGTGAAGGAGGTCTTCTCTCTGTCTTCTGGTGCAATGGAGATTTGATTGTACCCTGAGTACCCATCCATAAAACAGAAGTATGACCTCCTTGCCAATCTATCTAGCATATGATCAATGAGGGGAAGTGGGAAGTGGTCTTTCCAGGTGGCCAGATTTAACTTTCTGTAGTCCATGCAAATTCTCCAGCCCGTGATGGTTCTCGTTGAGATAAGTTCATTGTTATCATTTTTGACTACCATCATGCCACCCCTTTTAGGCACACATTGAACTGGGCTAACCGAGCTGCTATCAGAGATTGGGAAAATGACTCCCGTATATAACCACTTTATCACTTCTTTCTTCACCACTTCCTTCATGTTGGGGTTCAGCCGTCTATGGTGTTCCCTGGAAGGTTTGTATCCCTCTTTATGCAAAATTTTATGCATACAATAGGCAGGGCTGATCCCTTTAATATCTGCCATGGTCTACCCAATGGTAGTTTTACACTCTTTGAGGACCTGCAAGAGTTGTTGTGCCTGCACATCTAACAAACTAGATGAGATAATAGCAGGTAATGTGGAGTTAGGTCCAAGGAACTCATACCTGAGATGGGCGAGCAGTGGCTTCAATTCCAACTTTGGTGGTTCTTCAATGGATGGCTTGGTTGGAGGAGTTTCTCTATTTTCTAAGTGCAAGGGCTCAAATTCAAGAGTTCTATCCCAGAACCCTCTGCCCTCTAATGCCAACACCCATTTTGCTAGTTCTTCTCCATTCACCTCTTATAAATTCATCAGACATGTATCAAGAGAGTCCTCAATAGTCAGCATCTCATCATCAGTTTCTACTATTACATCCATGGCATCAATAAGAGAGCAATTGGCGAATTCACTTAGTCGCCTCATAGATTTTTGCACATTGAATGTTATCACTTCATCATTCAATATCATCTTGAGCTCCCAAATCTCACAATAAATGAGAGCTCTCCCAGTGGGCAAGAACGGCCTTCCCAAAATTATGGGAATTTCATCATCCACCATGCAATCTAGGATCACAAAATCTGCATGGAACACAAATTTCCCTACCTAAATCAACACATCATCCAAGATACCAGAGGGTCTTTTTACAGTCCTGTCAGCTAGCTGCAACAACATCGAAGTGGGTCTAGCTCTTCCGATCCCCATCCTCTTATAAATCTCCACGGGCATAAGATTTATGATGGCCTCTAGATCACAAAGTGCCTTGGCAAAAGCAAAATTACCAATAGTATAGGGAATTGTGAAACTCCCTGGGTCAGACAACTTCTCAGCAATTGGTCTAATCACCACCGCACTGCAGGTCTGAGTAAGAGTCACTGTGGCCAAGTCTTGGAAATCGAATTTTCGGGACATCAAGTCCTTCATCATTTTTGCATAACCAGGCATCTCCTTCAAGGCATCAATCAATGGAATATTTACCTGGATTTGTTTCAGCATCTCCAAGAATTTCTTGTATTGTTCCTCTTTTTGGTACTTGGCTAGCCTCTGTTGGAATGGTGTTTGATGTCTCTTCTTTCCAATGATATAGGTATTTTCTTTGTCAGACACCACTTCAACTACCGGTTCCTGGGCTGTCTCAGCTTCTCTCTCAACTTCATTCTGGGTGTTAGGTTCCTCCTGGGCAGGCTATACTGTCACCTCTGCCAGTCTCGTTGAATTATCTAGCTCAATGGGAACTGGTACAACTGTCTTAGCCTGTCTGCTTTCTCGAGCTCTCTCTTTCTTCGCGTCTAAATCTTTGCCATTCCGTAGACTCACTTCCATCAGCTGCTTTGGGCCTTGATCTTTTAGATTTATTTGAGTGTCTGCAGGAAATGTCCCATGAGGATGATTATTTAAAGACATCGAAATCTAGCCCATCTGCACTTCAATATTCTTAATTGCTGAATCATGTGCATCTACTCAGGGTAGTGATGATGATCATGTTCTGCATTCCACTAGTTACCAATTGGCTGACTAATGCAAGATGTGCATAATACCCCATTGGTAGTATCAACAATGTGTACATGCTACTTCTGCCCTGACTCTTCCACCTTTTTGGTGAGTATACTCATCCATGTCATTAAGGTGGCCATATGTTCAGCAAGAGTGTTGGATGGATCTAATGGCACTAAGTGAACCACTGAAGTGATAGGTGCATTCCTGTTTGTCCATCCCGAATTATGTGCCATCTTGTCAAGCAAACTCTGGATTTCTCTCCATGTTTTGCTCCAAAATGCTCAACCCGCTGAAGCATCAACATTACCCTTCACGCCATCTGCCAAACCCATGTAAAACCGCTGCCCCAACATCTGATCTGGAATATCATGGTGCAGACATATAACCAATATCCCTTTGAATTATTCCCATGTTTCTTGTAGTGTCTCCATTGGTCTCTGTTTAAAACTCAAGATTTCATCAATTTGTTGGGCAGTCTTGTTGGGTGATGGAACTTGTTCACAAATTGCTTGACTAACTCCTCCCAAGTTGCTATGAAATTGATGGGGAGTGAGTTTAGCCAGGTCTGGGTAGCTCCTATCACTGAGAATGGAAACAATAACAGCTTGATTGCTTCCTGAGTTACGTTGGGCTGCCTTTGAGTTTTGTAGATTGACACGAAGTTCTTCAAGTGGTGGTTAGGATCTTCGATTTGTGACCCCGAAAATAGTCCCTTGTTTTGCAACAAGTGTAGCATGTTGTTCGTGATTTGAAACTATTCAGCCTGTATCTGTGGGACTAAAATCGATGTGGCCAAGTTCTCTGTTGTGCATTATACCCAGTCATATAGCGCAGCCTCTGACACCAGAGGTGCCACTGGCGCTATCGGCGTAGGTGGGGCTACTATGTGATCCCCCATGTCTGGTTCAAATTGTTCAGTTGTTTGTTTTTCGGTTGGCCCGATTCAAGGCCTTGAAAACTTTCTCTGGATCTGATAATGCTTCAAATACTTCACCAGTTCTCGATGAGTTTCTAGGCATGCACCTATACAACCGAGTCAACAAACGTTAAAATTTCAATGTATAGATTGGGTATAGAGAAAACTGACTACACTAAGAATTTTGTGCTTCTTTGAATTGTAATTGATAACACCGTTAACTTCCCCAGCAACGGCACCAAAATTTGATCACGCCCAACTATGCCTTATAAAAAGAACACACGGACGTTGCAAATATAATCTAAGTATTTAACCCTGAGTCGAACCCACAAGGAATTAACCTATCAATTACTCTCGTTAGACTTACTAAATTCCACGAAATCAACTTCCCAAACGTTATAAATAACAATTGAGGATGTTTCTACAAACTATGAATGAATATAAATAAACAACTGAAAACAAATTATGATTAAGTTGTAAACAATTTAGAGAAGGTTCTAAGGTTATGATTTTCCCTATTGATGGAATCCCTTCCGGTTATGTTTCACATAGAATTGCCAAATCATCTCTATCAATCATGAGCACTTTTATTACCATAAATCTCTGCCGAGTAATCACGATAATTTAATAGACGCACTCTCCTGATATACGCTAGCTGGCTTTGTTTATTACAGCTCACTTTAGATTACACCCAAGGCTTCGTTATCCCTAATCCCACCTTTAAACCCTTAGTTATTGATCCCTCATATACTTTGGGAGTGGTGTTGTTCAACAATTACCTAAATATGTACTCTATCCCGAGTTATGCACACTAAATAGGCACAGATAATTGAGGATCCTATCAATTAACTACAACAAGCACATAGTTGAACAAATAGAGATTAAACTGGGCAAACTATATTAACATAACAAGAAGTTCATCCTTCAATAGTTTCCATCAAAACCTTAATCTAAATATTTAGCTACTCATACTAGTGTTCATCATAACAATATTCAAATTCATCACAAATCGTAAAAAACAAAAGGAAGAAAGGAAGAACTCGATGTTGAATTATCGTCCTTGCCTCTTGCCTCTCCTTGCCTTCAACTATGCTATGAAAACCTTGATAATGATTCCTTCGGTGAGCAGGACCTTCTATAGGTTAAGTGGATTTACCCCCGAACTTCCAAGTTTACCCCTGAAGTTTAATTTTTCAAAATTAAGTTAACACGACCGCGCTAATGACCGCGTATATGGCCTATTATTCTGCCTCGACTTTCTGGGCTAGCGCGGTTGCGCTAGTGACCGCACTAGTCCAGGTCTTCATTTCATCTCTTCTTTCTTTCGTCTTCCCACGTACTCAGCTCCTGGGGCCTTTTCTTGCTTCAATTTAGCTCACATTTTTAAGTCCTCATACATGCTACTCACTCCTGCAACGTGTGAAATTCACAATTAGAGCAAATTTATCATCATTCAACTATATTATAACAGTGAAACATAATCAACCTGGGGCATAAACAGTCGCCAAATTACATAAATCTAGCCTATTATCAGCCTTACTAGGTCAGAATCTCAAAAGTCACTCGGGCAATAGTAAAACATGATGCCCAACCCAAAATATAATTTGGAATATCATTTTTAGTGTTAAAGCAGAGTAAACATGGCTTAGTTTTGAAAATAGTAGAATATAGCATGACTTAGTTCAAGCACAAAATCAAAACAGTAAGGAAATATCAATAAAAATCCCCTAAGGGTTCAAATAGCTGGCACGAGGCCCAAGTATGTCGTTCATCCCAAAATATAATGATAGCAAATAGTTTTTAGTCAAATACACGGTAAAATATTCATTCGGGACGGACTATGTCTTAATCCCCAACAGTGCACAACACCACGCTCTTCATCTAGCATGTGCGTCACCTTAATATAGCACAACGATGTGCAATCCGGGGTTTCATACCCTCAGAACCTCATTTACAATGATTACTCACCTCAATCCGGTCCAAACTCTAGCACGCGACACCTTTTCCCCTCGAATCGGCCTCCACTCACGTCTAATCTATCCAGAATCAGAATCACGGCATCAAAATATGCTAAGGGAACGAAGCCCAAGCGAAAATAATCAATTTACAACTTAAATCACAAAATTACCAAAAACCTGACCCCTGGGCCCACGTCTCGAAATTCAATAAAATTCACATCAACATATTCCTCATCTCCCCACGAGTTCGTACATATCAAAAGTACCAAAATCCGACCACAAAAGGTCACTCAAATCCTCAAGTCTAGGTCTCCAATACCAAGCGCTAGTTTCCCCAATTTTTAATTCAAAAATTCCATTAATTATAGCTCTAATACGTGAAATAATACCATAGGAACGAGTTTTAGGTCCAAAATCCTTACCTCAATGAAGTTCCCTTGAAATTCTTCTTCAAAATCGTCCAAAAACTCCAAAGCCGACTTAGAAATGGTGGAATAGCTCAAAAATCGCGAAGGAAACAATTTATATGTTCTGGCCTAGGGATTTCGCATTTGTGGCCCAATTCCCGCTTTTGCGGTCAACGAACCGCTTCTACGGTTCCCACTTAAGTCCCAACTTTCTGCACCTGCTATGCCTTTCCCGCACCTGCGCCATTGCAGGTGCGGCTCCCCAAACGCTTCTATGGCTCCATCCTACCCAGGCCCTTTCCGCTTCTACGGCCTTCTTCCTCGCATCTATGGCATCGCACCTGCGATCCCTAATCCGCAGGTGTGGAAACACCAGAAGCAGAAAACAACCAAACCATGTCCGAATGACCTGAAATCAACAATTTGAAATCACCATGAGGCCCCCGGGACCTCAACCGAAAGCACGAGCATATCCCATAACCTTATTCAAACAACATCAAATCAACCAAAACACATCAAATTCAAGCCTAAGTTTCCAAAACTCTTCTGAATTCCGCTTTTGATAAAAAAACAACCAAACCATGTCCGAATGACCTGAAATTTTGCACACACATCCCAAATGACACAACAGAACTATTGCAACTCTCGTAATTCTATTCCAACCACTATATAAAAATCTCACCTATCAACCGGAAATGCCAAAAATCCAATTTCTCCAATTCAAGCCTAAATCTACACCGGACCTCCAAATAACATTCCGATCACGCTCCTAAGTCCCAAATCACTTCCCGAAGCTATTCGAACCATCAGAACTCACATTCGAGCACTCTAACACATATGTCAACATCCGGTTGATTTTTCCAACTTAAACTTCCTCAAAAGAGACTAAATGTCTCAAACCTTCTAAAAACCTTTCCGAACCCAAGCCAACCAACTCGATCACTCATAGAACTGATAGACAATGCAATAAGAAGAAGAAATGGGGAAATAGAGCAGTAACTCATGAGATGATTGGCTAGGTCATCGTATCCTACCCAACTTAAACAAACGTTCGTCCTCAAACGAGTCAAGAAACATACTTGAAGCCTCAAACATGTGAGTATATCTTCTCTGTTTCTCCCGTTCGGTCTCCCATGTAGCCTCCTCCACGGGCCGACCTCTCTACTGAACTTTCACTGAAGCGATATCCTTTGACCTTAACTTTCGAACCTGACGCTACAAAATAGCTCCTAGCTCCAAATCATAAGTCAAATCACCATCCAACTAAGTTGTGCTGAAATCCAGAACATGAGACGGATCCCCAATATACTTTCGTAGCATAGAAACATGAAATACCAGATGCACACTAAACAAGTTGGGTGGCAAAGCAAGCTCATAAGCCACCTCCCCAATCCTCCGAAGCACCTCAAAAGGACCAATGAACCGAGGGCTAAATTTACCTTTCTTCCAAAATCTTATAACACCCTTCATAGGCGAAACATACAATAGAACCTTTTCGCCAACCATGTAGGACACTTCCCGAACCTTCCTATCAACATAAGTCTTTTTCCTCGACTGCACTGTACGAAGCCTCTCCTGAATTACCTTCACCTTTTCTAAAGCATCCTGCACCAAGTCTGTTCCCAATAGCCTAGCCTCACCCGGCTCAAACCAACCAACTGTAGATCTACACTGCCTCCCATACAAAGCCTCATATGGATCCATCTGAATACTCGACTGGTAGCTATTGTTATAAGAAAACTCTACAAGTGGTAGAAACTTATCCCATGACCCTCCTAAATCAATGACACAAGCACGTAACATGTCCTCCAATATCTGAATAGTGTGCTCGAACTGCCCGTCCGTTTGTGGGTGAAAGGTTGTGCTTAACTACCTGAGTACCCAACTCTCGCTACACAAACCTCCAAAACTGTGAAGTAAAGTGAGTGCCCCTATCTGAAATGATGGAAACTGGGACACCATACAAATGAACAATCTCCCGGATATAGATTTCTGCCAACCGCTCTGAATAATAGGTAGTACACACAGGAATGAAGTGCGCAGACTTGGTCAGCTAATCCACAATCACCCAAATAGCATCAAACTTATTCAAAGTTCGTGGAAGTCCAACTACAAAGTCCATAGTGATCCTCTCCCACTTCCACTCTGGAATATCCATCCACTGAAGCAAGCCACCCGATCTTGGATACTTATATTTCACCTGCTGACAATTGAGACACCGAGCCACAAATCCCACAATGTCTTTCTTCATTCTCCTCCACCAATAATGTTGCCTCAAATCTTGATACATCTTCGCGACACCCAGATGAATGGAATATCGCAAGCTATGGGCCTCCTCTAGAATGAACTCTTGAAGCTCATCCACATTGGGCACACAAATCTGGCCCTGCATCCTCAAAACCCCATCATCACCAATGGTCACATCTCTAGCATCATCGTGCTAAACTCTGTCCCTAAGGACAAGCAAATGAGGATCATCATACTGGCGCTCTTTGAAGCGATCATATAAGGAAGACCGAGAAACCACACAAGCCAATACCCGACTGGGCTCTGAAATATCTAGCCTCATGAATCGATTAGTAAAGGCCTGATCATCAACTGCAAGAGGTCTCTCCCCAAGTGGAATATATGCCAAACTCCCCATACTCACCGCTTTCGGCTCAAGGCATCGGCCACCATATTGCCCTTCCCAAATAGTACAATATAGTGATGTCATAATCCTTAAGCAACTCCAACCACCTCCGCTGCCTCAAATTGAGATCCTTTTGCTTGAACAGGTGTTGGAGGCTACGATGATAAGTAAACACCTCACAAGACACACAATACAAGTAATGCCTTCAACGCGTAAACTATGGTAGCCAAATTCAAATCATGAACAGGGTAGTTCTTCTAATGGGGTTTCAACTAACGAGAAGCATAAGCAATAACTCTACCCTCCTACATCAACACACACCCAATACCAACTCTCAAAGAATCACAATACACGGTATATGAAGCTGAAGCTAATGGCAAAACTAACACTAGAGCTGTGGTCAAGTCTATCTTGAGCTTTTGAAAGCTCTCCTCACATTCATTCGACCACACAAATGAAGCACCCTTCTGAGTCAACTTGGTCAAAGGCGATGCGATAGATGAGAAACCCTGAACAAACCGGCGATTATAACCTGCTAAACCAAGAAAGCTGTAAATCTCTATGGCTGAGGACGGTCTGGGCCAACTTTGAACCGCCTCTATCTTCCTTGGATCAACCTGAATACCCTCACTGGACACCACGTGCCCCAGGAAAGCCACTGAACTGAGCCAAAACTCACACTTGAAGAATTTTGCATAAAGCTTCTCCTCCCTCAATCTCTGTAACACAACTCTCAAATATTTCACGTGCTCCTCCTAACTACGCGAATACACCGGAATATCATCAATGAAGACTATGACAAACGAGCTGAGATAAGGCTGGAACACGTTGTTTATCAAATGCACGAACACTGGTGGGGCATTGGTCAGCCCAAAAGACATCACCAAGAACTCATAATGACCATACCGGGTCCTGAAAGCCATCTTAAGAATATACGAGTCCCTGATTTTCAACTGGTGATAACCTGAACGGAGACCAATCTTGGAGAATACTCTCGCTCTTTGAAGCTGGTCGAATAAATCATCAATGCGAGGCAAAGGATACTTGTTCTTAACTGTTACTTTATTTAATTGCCTATAATCAATGCACATCGTCATAGTGCCATCTTTCTTCTTCTTCACAAATCGAACAGGCACACCCCAAGGCGACACACTAGGCTAAATGAACCCCTTATCGAGGAGTTCCTAAAGCTATTCCTTTAACTCCTTCAACTCCACTGGTGACATATGATACGGTGGAATAAAAATGGGTTGAGTGTCAGGCACCAGGTCAATACCAAAATAAATATCCCTATCAGGTGGCATGCCCGACAGGCCTGCAAGAAACACATAGGGAAAATCCCTCACAACTGGAATAGAATCCATACTAGGAGTCTCAGCAACGACATCCCTCATAAAGGCTAGATACAAAAGAGAACCCTTCCCAACCATATGCTGGCCTTTTAAGAATGAGATCACTCTACTAGGAACATAATCAGACAAACCTCGCCACTCAATCTGTGGCACACCCGATATAGCCAATGTGACTGTCTTGGCATGACAGTCCAGGATTGCACGACACGGAGATAACCAATCCATGCCCAAAATGACATCGAAATCCACCATAAACAATAATAAAAGATCCACTCGGGTCTCCAGATCCCCAATAGTAACCACACACGACTGGTACACACGGTCTACAACAACAATATCGCCCAACGGGGTAGATACATGAATAAGTGAAGCAAGAGACTTGCGGGGCATACCCAAATAACTAGCAAAGTATGATGACACATAAGAAAAGGTGGAACCGGGATAAAATAATATAGAGGCATCTCTATGGCAGACTGAAACAATATATGTGATAATAGAATCGGGTCTAGCTGGAAGTGCATAGAAATGGGCCTAACCGCAACCTGATTCACCTCCCCATCTAGGGCGGCCCCTAGCTGACTGACCTCCACCCCTAGTTGACTGGGTGGGTGATGATAAAGTAACTGGCACTGAAGCCGATGAATGACCCCTCTATTGAGATGGACCTGCAATACTACGAGGACACAACCTCCACATGTGACCCATCTCTCCATACTCATAGAAACCCTCGGGTGCTGGAGAAGGGGACTAAAAGGAACCCCTAGCACTAGAATGACTAGCAGATGCACCTGGCATAGAAGAGCCCTGAACTGATAGAGCACGGGATGAACTCTGAGATGGAAGGGCACTAAGTTATGCCTATCCCTAATGAGAACTGTGAGAACCATTACCCGATGATGCCCCACAATGACTTGGGCGAGTTGGCTGAGCATGCTTGAATAGACGGGCTCTGCCGTGTTAAAACTGACCTCTCGAAGGAGCACCACTATAACTACAGATTCCTCAAGGCCGCTTGGCCTCCCTCTCCCCTTGCTCTTGGCAACGAACTGACTCAATCTCACAAGCAATGTCTACAACCTCCTCAAAGGTAGCACTAGTCACCCTCTCCCTACTCAAGAGAATACGAAGCTGATAAGTAAGGCCATCAACAAACCTCCTAATCCTCTATCTATCTGTCGGAACCAATCAAATCGCATGACAAGCTAACTGGAGAACCTCATCTCATACTGTATCACAGTCATCTCTCCCTGACGCAACCACTCAAACTACCTGCGCAGCTCTTCTCTGGGAGACTGCGACACATGCTTCTCCAAAAAGAGAATGGAGAACTGCTGGTAGGTAAGGGGTTATGCACCAACAGGCCTACGCCTCTCAAAACTCTCACACCAAGTGAAGGTAGCTCCAGAAGACGAATAAGTAGTGAAAGCGACCCGGCTGGTCTACAGAATACCCGTTGTACGAAGCATCCTCTAACACTTATCCAAGAAACCCTGGGCATCCTCACCCTCTACACTATTGAAGGTCAGAGGCTGAAGTCTACCAAACCTCTCCAACCTACGTTACTCATCGCCTGGCATGGCAGGAACTACATAGTACTGAGCGGCTACATCCAGTTGTACTAGATATGCCCTCGGCGTCTGAAGTCCCTACATGACCTACTCAGATGTGCGAGCGGCGGGAGTCTGATTGCCTCCCCCAGCCTGAGAAGTAGTTGCGGTTGAAGTGACTGAAACCGCCTGAGCTAGGCTAGTGCAAACTGATAAAATCTGTGCCAAGGCCTCCTGAAGACCCGAAATCATAATGGGCATAGCTGGTGCCTGAGCTAGTGCTACTAGAGCGTCCACAACTAGACCTGATCCTGAACTGGGGCGGCTGGTGGATCTGCAGGTGCTGCCCTAGCTGTTGTGTGGGCCACACCTCTTCCCTACCGCATCCTCGGCTTCTAGTGGCTACAGTTGGTGGTACTGGTGTTTGTCCATCCTGACCGGTAGAGCATGTCCTCACCATTTGTGAGAGAATATAATAACAAAAGTTTAGTACTCAGATCAACCAATTCACACAACAAGAATTTCAAGAATATGAAGTTTTGCCTAACAGTTCTACAGCCTCTTGAGGATACATACAGACGTCTCTGTACCGATACGCGATACTCTACTAAACCTGCTCATGACTCGTAAGACCTATGTAACCTAGGCTCTGATACCAACTTGTCACGACCCTAAACCCGAACCCAGTCGTGATGACGCCTCTCATGAAGACGAGGCTAGCCGACACTTTCCCATTTCAGATTTAAGCAATTAAACATTAAGAATTAACTCTACACATAGTAAATAATCCAAGAGTAAATAATGAACATTACAGTTTGCGGAAATAAAACCCAACACAGCCCGATATCAGTGTGTCACTAGTCATGAGCATCTATAGATACACTAAGAGTCTGAAATGTCTACCAAGCTATTACAAAATAACTGAGAAAAAGAAAGAAATGAGCTAAATGGGGAGAAGCACGGGACTGCGGACGCCAAAGATTTACCTCGTGAACTTAGGGAGTAAAGTGAGTACTCCAACTCAGTGAATAATAATCATAAATAAAGACTGAAAGCAAGAAAACATTAAGGCACATTCTCAGTTCAGTTTAAACCTTCACAAAATGCCCCTTTTTTATACAATTAAGCGAGCAAATGACAGGAAAATAGGGAAAATAAACACATAAAGGTTCGCCCCCGGGAAAAACCATAGAACAACACCAGCCCCTCGGGATATTTCTCACATCACACTAGGTACACCCGCTCACTGGGGGTGTGCAGACTCCTAGAGGGGCCCTTTACGGCCCAGGCGCAATATCAAGCCATCTCGTGGAATCATCACTAGGCTCTCAGCTTTATATTAACAAGACACCTCGTGGTGTACAAATCTCAGTCCCTCGGCTCATAATAATAATCAGATGTTCCTTACGACATAGGCCTTCGGCCTCACTCAGTTAGAATCTCAAAAGCAACTTGGGCAAACAGTAAAACATGATGCGCATCCCAAAATATCATTTGGAATATCATTTTTAGTGTTAAAGCAGAGTGAACATGGCTATGATTAAAAAACACTATAATATAGCATGACTAAGTTCAAGTACAAAATTAAAACAGTGAGGAAATATCAATATAAACCCCTAAGGGTTAAAATAGTTGGCACGGGGCCCAAGTATGGCGTTAAGCCCAAAACATGATGATAGCAAATAGTTTTCAGTAAAATACACGGTAAAATATTCATTTGGGACGGACTAAGTCACAATCCCCAACATGCACGGCCCCATGCTCGTCATCTAGCGTGTGTGACACCTCAATATAGCACAACGATGTGCAATCCGGGGTTTCATGCCCTCGGAACCTCATTTACAATGATTACTCACCTCAATCCGGTCCAAACTATAGCACGCGACACCTTTTCCCCTCGAATCGGCCTCCACTCACGTCTAATCTATCTAGAATCAGAATCACGGCGTCAAAATATGCTAAGGGAACGAAGACCAAGCGAAAATAATCAATTTACAACTTAAATCACGAAATTACCAAAACCCGACCCCTGGTCCCACGTCTCGAAATTCAATAAAATTCACATCAACAGATTCCTCATCTCCCCACGAGTTCGTACATATCAAAAGTACCAAAATCCGACCACAAAAGGTCCCTCAAATCCTCAAGTCTAGGTCTCCAACACCAAGCCCTAGTTTCCCTAATTTTTAATCCTAAAATTCTATTAATTATAGCTCTAATACGTGAAATAATACCATAGGAACGAGTTTTAGGTCCAAAATCCTTACCACAATGAAGTTCCCTTGAAATCCTTCTTCAAAATCGTCCGAAAACTCCAAAGCCGACTTAGAAATGGTGGAATGGCTCAAAAATCGCGAAGGAAACAATTTATATGTTCTGGCCCAGGGATTTCACATCTGTGGCCCAATTCCCGCTTTTGCGGTCAACGAACGGCTTCTGCGTTATCCACTTAAGTCCTAACTTTCCGCATCTGTGATGCCTTTCCCGCCCCTGCGCCATTGCAGGTGCAGCTTCCCAACCGCTTCTGCGGCTCCAGCCTTCCCAGGCCCTTTCCTCTTCTACGGCCTTCTTCCTCGTATCTGCGGCATCGCACCTGCGGTCCCCAATCCGCAGGTGTGGAAACACCAGAAGCAGAAAAATTTGCATCTTCAACCAAAAACACGAACATATCCCAAAACCTTATTTAAACTTATACCAATCTTCAAAACACCTCAAACAACATCAAATCAACCAAAACACATCGGATTCAAGCCTATGTTTCAAAAAATCTTTCGAATTCTGCTTTTCATCAAAAACTCAACCAAACCACGTCTGAATGACCTGAAATTTTGCACACACATCCCAAATGACACAACGGAACTATTTAACTCTTAGAATTCCATTTCGATCCCTATATCAAAATCTCACCTATCAATCGGAAAACGCAAATAATCTAATTTTGCCAATTCAAGCTTAAATCTAGGCCGGACCTCCAAAACATATTCTGATCACGCTCCTAAGTCTTAAATCTAAACCATCAGAACTCACATCCAAGCCTTCTAACACATAAGTCAACATCCGGTTGACTATTCCAACTTAAACTACCTCAAAAGAGAATAAGTGTCTCAAACCTTCTAAAAACCTTTCTGAACCCGAGCCAACCAACTCGATCACTCATAGAACTGATAGACAATGCAATAAGAAGCAGAGATGGGGGAAACGGAGCAGTAACTCATGAAACAACTGGTCGGGTCATCACATAAGTGGTATTCGAAAAGAGAATGCTGAAAACACAGAAACTTCAGACGGTTGGGATACTCCAGCACCATATGATCTTGTCTTGAGGTTGGAACAAAAGATACTGGAGCCACAAGGAGAGCTTGAGCAGGTCCGCAACTTGGCAAACTCATCACTCACCCTGAATGTCCTCGACATCAACCAACAAAATACAAAGAACCCAGCACCTCCCCAAAACACACAAAACCAACATCCACAAAACCCTCCTACACCACATCAATATGCAACCCCACCCTAAAATCTCAATCCATTACCAATGCCAACTCTGCCACAACATCACCATTAACCAATTTGGTACCCACCAACCGCCACTTATCACACTCCCCAGAACGCACCACTACCCATTCCTGATACTCAAAACTCAACCAATGACCACCATTATATCCAGGCACCCGACACTCACCAAAACGACCTTATATACGTAGAAATCATACCTCACTCTTTCCAACCAACCTCCTATACACCAGAATCTACCGAGAAGGACCTGCTTATTAAAAACATGGCTGAGGAACTCAAGAAGCTGACGAGTCGAGTTTAGGGTGTTGAAGGCGACAAAGGAATAGAAGGTTTGAACTATGAAGAGTTATGCATACAACCAGATGTAGAACGGCCAGAGGGTTACAAACCTCCCAAGTTCGAGATGTTTGATGGTAAAGGTGATCCCAGGGTTCATTTGAGGACTTATTGTGACAAGCTTGTTAGGGTCGGAAAGGATGAAATGATCCGGATAAAGCTCTTTATGATAAGTCTTACAGGAGATGCTTTGTCCTGATACATCAGCCAGGCTCTTAAGAAATGGTCCAACTGGGGAGTATGGTGTCTGATTTCATGGACCGATTCAGGTTCAACATAGAAAATGCACCATATATTTTATACATTCAGAACCTTAAGAAGAAGCCCATCAAATTTTTTCGCGAGTACGGTACTCGTTGGAGGTCAAAAGCAGCCAAAATCAGGCTATATTTGGACGAGGAAAAGATGCAAGTTCTTCGTCAGAGCACATGATCCACAATATTATAAAATGTTGATGGTTATTGAAAATCATAAATTCTCTAATATTATCAAACTCGGAGAAAAAATCGAAGAAGGAATCAAGAGCAGGATTATGACAAACTTTGAGGAATTATAGGCCACAAACAAGGCATTACAATCAGGCGCCATATCGAAGAAAAGAGACGTCGGGGCAGTAATGGTGGCTCGGGGCCCGAAATATCCACTTACATATCAAACACCTCCTCTTACATACCAAGCACTGCCACCCACATATAAACCTTCATCTCCCAGATATTCCCAGCCAGCCACTACCTATCATACCTATAATTCCCAACCATCTCATTTCTAGTAACCTCCAACTCGCCAAAATTATCCAATACCACGACCAAACTTTGACCGCAACCACCCAGATAATATACCGCCATTGCTGAACCCATCGACCAGCTATTTGAAAGGTTGAATGTCGCTGGTTACCCCAATTCCCGCTGTGGCATTAGAGAATCCATCCCAATGGGTTAACCCAAACAAAACATGTGCATACCATTTTGGTATGAAAGGGCACACCATTGACAAGTGCCGAACATTGAAAGATAAAATCCAGACACTGATTGACAATAAGATTATACAGGCAAAAGAAGTTGCACCCAATGTCCGCAACAACCCCCTCCCGAATCATAGGGGTGGCGGGATACAAGTGATAGAAATGAATGAGGAATGGCATCCTGAGCGGTTAATCTGGCTCATTCGAGAAGGCGATTGTCACGCCCCAAAACCGAGGGGCGCGACCGACGCTCGACCGGGCAGCCCCAGCCAAGCGGACCTGGGTGCTTTTCCTATTCCACGTGTTACCTTCCATTTCCATTTCCCATTAACCAAGTGAAATAGCCATTTATAAATTTAAACACATTCTTACGAGATTTACATAGCATATATAATTACTTAGCATGGTTTACAAGTTATACTGCCCAAAATACATAAGTACATAACCCACATTTCCTGTCTACGGAGCCTCTAGGGATACAAAAGAGTGATACAATACATGTCTGTAACAAGGCTTCGGCTATACCTTACACCAAAAACCAAAACATGACTCTGAAATAAAAAGCGACATGAGCCACGCAAGGCCCCGGGAGGAAAAGGGCTCACCAATGCTTCTGGAGGAAAGTGAAGGGGAGCTACGGTCGGTGGACTGGAGTACCTGCTATGGATCCACCTACAATCATAACACGAATGTAGCTCCCTCGGCAAAAGGGACGTCAGCACATTTGAATTGTACTGGTATGTATGAACAAACTTGCCCTAAGTAAACTCAAACCATACACAAGTAACAAGTAGTCATGGAACCAACAATCAAATACACATGAAAGAAAACCATCAAGACAAACAAGTTACAATCTCTCCATTTTCCCTTCAACATTTTCACATCAATGATTTCATAACTTTCTCATATTTTCATTTCAATAGTGATTTCGATCACTTTTCCACCCTTATTACCTCGACCACCCTTATCACCACAACCGACACCTTGTTACTTTGTGTTGCGGCGCGCAACCCGATCCCACCGAACAATCACAATTCACAAACAACACAACAACAACAACAACAATTCACAAAGAACAACAACAACAATTCTCAAAGAATTTCTATAGCCATCAATACTATTTCCATCATATTCAACAACTCATATGCATTTTATGTCACCGCGATAATTGCCAATACAAGCCATATATGTTATTACCACAGTTGTTCCAACTGCATCATTTACGATTTCCTTCCATCATTTGTTTCTCAACTCTTACCACATAACACATTCACAATCACACATTTGGTTTATTGCCAATTACGTACACCATTATATCGGGAGACTTAACCACGATCAATCAAATCATACCAATCACAAGAATTCCACAAATAATCCACGTAGATATCACATACCAAATATTTGTACACCAAACAAAGTGACTTTACAAAGGTCAAAGTTAGCCATACATACCTTTCTTGATCTTTCCTTTAATTACTACGATATTCCAGAAATTCTAGCAACTTCAATCTATTTTGAGACATAACAAAATTTGAACACAAATTAGGAAGATATTCATAATTCTAGCTCATTTGAGAATTTTATCAATTACTAGTTGTGCATCTTGATTTCAAATCTCTTTTACAAGATTCCCTTCATTTCCCAACCCAATCTTTACTTGTTTATATTCAACAATCTTCCCACAAACCTAATTTGTACATGCATGAATAATGAATACTCTCACATCCAAGAATCATCTTACTAATTACCCATTTCTAGTTAGATTTCAAAGTTGAAGAATTGGGAAAAAGAAATTCTAATCTCTTTGAAGCCTTAGCAGTCCTTTGATGCAATTTCAAGGTGTGATTCAAGGAAGAGTAGTGAAATCTTTAGTTTTCCCCTTTCCTCTCTCTAGAATCGCTCTCCCTTCACTCTAGAATACCAGAAATTTTCCCAAAAATAAACCTCAATCGAGTTAAATGAAATGGGGTTCGGGTCTTAAAAACCCGTTTTTTTGTACCGCAGCGCCGCATGGGGCGCCGCGGGGCACGGGGAGTCTGTGCAAAATTTGTCTGGAAATGAAATTTCGGACCATACTGGAATTACTACTGGCGCGGCATGCCGGGCGCCGCGGTAGTTCAAATTTCTGCGCTGCTTTGGTAATTTGGTCATAACTTTGTGTAGGAATGTCCGAATGACGAACGGTTTGAAGCATTGGAAACTAGACTCAAAGAACTTTTATTTGATAGGATGTGAGTCGCACAAATCCTTATATAACTGGAGATATAATTGTCCAAAGTGAGGTCTTGTGCGCACTCATTTGCAACTTTCGTCTATTATGAAATTTTATAACTTGGCTTAGACTTAGGCCTCTCCTTAGACCCCAATTCACTTCTAATATGACTTATACACTTATTAATATATCCAATTGATATCCATAATATCCTTATTCCTCATTTGTACGCAAGATAAAATATTGAGCCTACCTTGGCACCACAAAGTCTTAAATTACTAAGCAAAATTTTCTGGGGCTTTACATTCTACCCCGCTTAAGATCATTCGTCCTCGAATGAGGATCAAGTTTTATTCATTAGTCATCCTTATGTAACTTCTGCTTTGCACATTGTGAAATATATCATCAGCCCCGAATTTGGCTAACTCCTTAAATTTCCGAAAATTTCGCCAGAGTTTCCTTTGTAACTAGGACTATCCACCGGTCATAGGGCCCCAGATACATATCCTAACAGCATATACATGTTCCATAGACATAACATAACTTGTTCAACACCAACCATGGACGCATAGGCAACATACATAATCAAAATGGAATAGTTTAACATAGATCAAATCAAAAGATAAGAGTTTATAGGAACCAAATGCATGAAAGCTATTATATAACTATTCAAACAAATGTGGGTACTTCTTTCTCATTTCTTCCTCGACTTCCTAAGTGGCTTCCCCAACTTGCTGGTTCCGCCATAATACTTTCACAGATGCAATTTCCTTATTTCTCAGTTTTCGAACTTGCATATCAAGAATGGCAACTGGGACTTCTTCATATGATAGCTCTTTATTCACCTCAATAGTCTCGACTGGAACGATGGTGGACGGATCCCCTACTACATTCCTTAACATAGACACATGAAAGACCTGGTGTACCAATGACATCTCGGGTGGCAGCTCGAGTTTGTATGCCACCTGACCAATTCTCTGAATGATTTTGTATGGTCCGACATACCTCGGACTTACTTTTCCCTTCCTTCCAAATCGCATGATACCCTTCATTGGGGAAACTTTCAAGAATACCCAATCGTCTTCTTTGTACTCCAAATCTCTGCGACGCACATCCAAATAGGATTTTGGGCGACTTTGAGCAGTTTTCAACCTTTCTTTAATAAGCTTGACTTCCTCCATGGCCTGATACACGAGGTCCGGCCCTATCAATTCCGCTTATCCAACCTCGAACCATCCGATGGGAGACCTACATCTCCTAACATACAATGCTTCGAACGGTGCCATTTGGATACTAGCATGGAAGTTGTTATTGTAAGCAAATTCTATGAGTGGCGAATGGTCATCCCAACTACCCTTAAAATCAATAGTACAAGCATGTAACATGTCTTCAAACGTCTAAATAGTCCGCTCTGCTTGCCCATCGGTTTGTGGATGAAAAGTTGTGCTAAGGTTTACCTGCGTACCCAAACCTTGCTGAAACTTCTTCCAAAAGTGGGCTGTAAACTGAGCCCCGCGATCTGAAATGATTGAGACTGGAGTGCCATGCAACCTAACTATTTCTTTGATATACAGTTGAGCATATTGTTCTGCTGTGTCGGTAGATTTAACTGGCAAGAAATGCGCTGATTTCGTGAGTCGATCCATGATCACCCAAATTGAGTCAAATTTGCGCGGAGTGCGCGACAACCCTATCACAAAATCCATGTTAATCATCTCCCATTTCCACGTTGGAATTTCTATGCATTGAGCCAATCCACCGGGCCTTTGATGTTCGGCCTTCACTTGTTGACAATTCGGACATTTCGCCACAAAATCCGCCACATCCCTCTTCATGTTGTTCCACTAATATATTTCTTTGAGATCATGATACACTTTTGTAGAACCTGGGTGCACGGAATACCTGTAAGTGTGAGCCTCTGCCATGATCCTTTCCCAAAGACCATCGGTATTAGGAACACACAGGCGGTCTTGGTACCGTAGGGTACCATCATTCATGCCAACGAAAGAAACTGTGGTCTTGTGTTTATGAATCCCCTCCTTCAGTTGTGCTAACAACGGATCATTAAATTGCTTCTCTTTGACCTCTGCCACGAGCGATGATTCAACCCCATTCTATACAAAACTCATTTTTCATTAGAGTCTGCAAGGCGAACTCCCAAACTGGACAATTGGTGAACCTCCCTGGCTAACAGTCTCTGATATGCCTCTAAATGAGTCAAACTTCCCATGGATTTTTGACTAACAGCGTCTACCACAACATTAGCCTTCCCTGGGTGATAGAGAATATCAATGTCATAGTCCTTGAGTAATTCTAGCCATCTTCGTTGCCTTAGATTTAACTCCATCTGCTTGAAAATATATTGAAGGCTCTTGTGGTCCGTGAATACATCCACATGGACCCCGTATAAATAATGTCGCCAAATCTTTAGTGCGAACACCACCGCTGCAAGCTCTAAGTCATGAGTTGGATAGTTCTTTTCATGATTCTTGAGTTGCCTAGAAGTGTAGGCTATAACCTTTCCATGTTGCATCAGCACACACCCGAGCCCGACTCTTGAAGCATCGCAATACACCACAAATCCCTTTGTACCCTCTGGCAGGGCTAATACCGGTGTTGTTATCAACTTTGATTTCAATTCTTGAAAACTCTTTTCACAAGCATCGAACCATTGGAATTTAACTGCTTTCTGCGTCAACTTAGTCAAAGGGGAGGCGGGGGTAGAGAATCCCTCCAAAAACCTCCGATAATACCCCGCTAAACCCAAGAAGCTACTGATCTTCGTCGGGGTCGTGCGTCTTGGCCAATCTTTTACTGCTGCAATCTTCTGGGGATCCACATGAATCCCTTCACAGGAAACAACATGGCCCAGAAAGGTAACGGACTCCAACTAAAATTAGCATTTTGAAAATTTAGCATACAACTGGTGCTGATAAAGGGTCTGCAGAACTGCCCTGAAGTGATCGACATGATCCTCCCGGCTCCGCCAATAAACAAGGATGTCATCAATGAAAACAATCACAAAGGAGTCTAGAAATGTCTTGAAGACCCGATTCATAAGATCCATGAAAGTTTCTGGGGCGTTGGTTAGCCCAAAAGACATGACCAAGAATTCAAAGTGACCATAGCGAGTTCTGAAAGCGGTCTTAGGAATATCCTGTTATCTGATCTTCAATTGGTGATACTCGGACCGTAGATCAATTTTGGAAAAGAACCTCACATCAATGATTTCATAACTTTCTCATATTTTCATTTCAATAGTGATTTCGATCACTTTTCCACCCTTATTACCTCGGCCACCCCTATCACCACAACCCAGACCTTGTTACTTCGTGTTGCGGCGCGCAAACCAATCCAACCGAACAATTACAATTTACAAACAACACAACAACAGCAACAACAATTCACAAAGAACAACAACAACAATTCTCAAAGAATTTCTATAGCCATCAATACTATTTCCATCATATTCAACAACTCATATGCATTTTATGTCACCGCGATAATTGCCAATACAATCCATATATGTTCTTACCACAGTTGTTCCAACTGCATCATTTACGATTTCCTTCCATCATTTGTTTCTCAACTCTTACCAGATAACACATTCACAATCACACATTTGGTTTATTGCCAATTACGTACACAATTTTATCGGGATACTTAACCACGATCAATAAAATCATACCAATCACGAGAATTCCACAAATAATCCACGTAGATATCACATACCAAATATTCGTACACCAAACAAAGTGACTTTACAAAAGTGAAAGTTAGCCATACATACCTATATTGATCTTTCCTTTAATTACTACGATATTCCGGAAATTCTAGCTACTTCAATCTATTTTGAGACATAACAAAATTTGAACACAAATGAGGAAGATATTCATAATTCTAGCTCATTTGAGAATTTTATCAATTACTAGTTGTGCATCTTGATTTCAAACCTCTTTTACAAGATTCCCTTCATTTCCCAACCCAATCTTTACTTGTTTATATTCAACAATCTTCCCACAAACCTAATTTGTACATGCATGAATAATGAATACTCTCACGTCCTAAAATCATCTTACTAATTACCAATTTCTAGTTAGATTTAAAAGTTGAAGAATTGGGGAAAAGAAATTCTTACCTCTTTGAAGCCTTAGCAACCCTTTGATGCGATTTCAAGGTGTGATTCAAGGAAGAGTAGCGAAATCTTTAGTTTTCCCCTTTCCTTTCTCTAGAATCGCTCTCCCTTCACTCTAGAATACCAGAAATTTCCCCAAAAATAAACATCAATCGAGTTAAATGAAATGGGGTTCGGGTCTTAAAAACCCATTTTTTTGTACTGTCACGCCGCGTTGGGCGCCGCGGGGCACGGGGAATCTGTGCAAAATGTGTCTAGAAATGAAATTTCCGACCATACTAGAATTACTACTGGCGCGGCGTGCCGGGCTCCGCAGTAGTTCAAATTTATGCGCCGCTTTGGTAATGTGGTCATAACTTTGTGTAGGAATGTCCGAATGACGAACGGTTTGAAGCGTTGGAAACTAGACTCAAAGACCTTTTATTTGATGGGATGTTAATCACACAAATACTTATATAACTAGAGATATAATTGTCCAAAATTAGGTCTTGTGCGCACTCTTTTGCAACTTTCGTCTATTATGAAATTTTATAACTTGGCTTAGATTTAGGCCTATCCTTAGACCCAAATTCACTTCTAATATGACTTATATACTTATTAATATATCCAATTGATATACATAATATCCTTAATCCTCATTTGTATGCAATATAAAATATTTAGCCTACATTGGCACCATGGAGTCTTAAATTACTAAGCAAAATTTTCTGGGGCTTTACAGCATTGACTTTAAACCTGCAGTCACACTTAATCCTATTGTAGTGTACACTCAGTCACCGATCGAAGTTGAAGTTACTGTAGCAGTTCCATTTGAAGTAGAGGTAGCTTCACCTGCGGCCACCCCTGTTCCATTTGAAGTGGAAATGGCTACACCTTCCACGGTGACAGTATCAACCACACCTCCTTTCAACTTAAAAGCAAAATTCAAAGACACACAAGAATGTTTTGATGAAGGTGTTGATTGAAGCTTATGTACCCAATAATTTTACCTGCGGAGAGATGATCAATATGGTAGGGCAGGTGCTGAAAAGTTATAAGATAATCTTTCACGAAGATGAGCTACCACCTGAGGGGTTGAATCATAACCGAGCATTGCATATCACAGTGCAATTTGAGGACAAATTCATCGCTAGGGTCTTGATTGATGGGGGTTCGAACCTCATTATTTGTCTGTTGGATACTCTGAAAAGGTTGGACAAAGGTTTTTATGAAATATGGGCGGGAAGCATGAACGTGAAAGCTTTCGATGGGTCTCAAAGTGCCACGATTGGGGAAATTAACCTTTGCTTGCAGATGGGGCCAACTTGGTTCGACGTCGAGTTTTAGGTGCTCGACATACCAGCCTCATACAATCTTCTATTGGGATGACCATGGATATATGCCGATGGGGTCATGGCTTCCACACTACATCAAGCTATAAAATTTGAATGGAACCTTCAGGAGGTGATCATTCACGGAGATGGGAGTAACCCCATTTACACCAGTCAAACAATCCCATTTGTCGGGAACAGAAGAAGGCTTGGAGGGGAAACCTACCATTATTTAGAACGTGTCAATGCCGTTGAGAAAGAAAAAATGGTGGAGTAGAAAAATAGAAAGCATACTGGCATGGTCTGGGTATGAACCCGGTAAAGGGCTTGGGAAGAATCTCTAGGGCATTACTAAACCGATACAGCTGAAGTGTCACGGTACTACCTTCAGGCTCGAATACCAGTATACATGGCAAGAGTATGATGATTGGTCACCTCCATGGCGTGGACCTTATTACCCTCTCGAGCAACCAATGCCACATCTGTGTCAGACTTTTCACCGAGCGGATACAATATGGGGAACTACAAAAGAAGAAGCGTTAGCTAGGCTAAGGAATTTGTTCCTAGAGGATGAGGATATAAATTGCAGTGCAATAATTGAGGAGAAGGAGGAGGAAGGCCACATTATTCAGACTATGGAAAAGGGAGCTATCCTTAGGAACTGGACCGCCACACCATCCCGGGCCCGCCGAATCCCTGGGTAGCTTGGCAAATTTTATTTCTATAGCCATTCTAGGCATTTAAGATTTTCAGTAATTTTGTTTTAAAGACTTACTCATTTCAAAATAAATGCTCGATTCATCGAGCCATACTTGTTTGGATGTTTTAGTTTTAATCAAATGCATTGCTCTTTATTATTCATTATTATCTTCCACATTTCTTCTTTCTATAGTGTTATTATTACTTTTTCTGATGAACCGGTGACTGTGACATGTAATGATGCAACGCAACATGAGGATAGTGATTCGGATAAAGAAGACGAGATACCTGAGGAAGTTGTCAGGGAGGTCGAAAACTTTGAGAATAAGCCTAAGTCCAACTTGGACGAAACCGAATCAGTAAATTTGGGGGACGCCTAGACCATTAAAGAGACTCGTATCAGCATTCACTTATCGCCAACCGAGAAAGAGGAGTACATTCATTTCTTAAGGGTGTATGAGAACATTTTCCCGTGGTCATATGATGACATGACTGGTTTGAGCACGTCCATAGTGTCTCACAAGTTGCCTACTAATCTCATGTGCCCATCAGTGAAGCAGAAACTCGGAAAATTTAAACTAGATATGAGCCTGAAAATCAAGGAGAAAGTTACTAAGCAGATCAAAGCCAAAGTTCTTAGGGTGGTTGAGTACCCAACCTGGTTAGCCAACATTGTGCCAGTTCCGAAGAAAGATGGGAAAGTTAGAGTATGTGTTGACTATAGAGATTTAAACAGGGCAAGTCCCAAGGACTACTTCCCACTGCCGAATATACACATCCTGATCGACAATTGTGCTAATCATGAACTCCAATACTTTTAGATTGCTTTGCAGATTATCACCAGATCTGGACGGATGAAGAAGACGCAGAGAAAACAGCCTTTATTACACCATGGGGGTATACTGCTATAAAATTATGCCAATTGGTCTAAAAAATGTTGGGGATACCTACATGAGACCCTTGAGAACCATCTTCCATGATATGATACACAAAGAAATAGAGGTATATGTGGACGAAATCATTATCAAATCCAAGAGGGTCGCAAATCACATAGCAGACTTGAGAAAGTTCTTTGACAGGTTAAGGAGGTACAACTTGAAACTGAACCTGGCAACGTGTGCATTCGGGGTTCCTGCAGGAAAGTTACTATAATTCATTATCAGTCGTCGAGGGATTGATCTGGATCCATCTAAAGTCAAAGCTATTCAGGAATTACCACCACCTAGGAGCAAAACGTACGTGATGAGCTTCCTAGGATATCTTAGCTATATCAGTCATTTCATAGCACAGTCCACAGTTATATGTGAACCCATCTTCAAGACGCTGAGGAAAGATGCCGAAAAAAAGCTGGATCGAGGATTGTCAGAAAGCTTTCGATAAAATCAAGGAGTACCTGTCCACACCACCGATCTTGGTCCCGCCAAAGTTGGGATGGCCTTTGCTACTCTATTTATCTGTATTGGATGGGGCTTTTGGATGTGTTCTGGGACAATATTACGAGAGAGGGAGAAAGGAGAAAGCCATATACTACTTGAGTAAGAAGTTCACACCTTACGAAGTACGGTACTCTCTACTGGAATGCACTTGTTGTGCTTTGACTTGGACGGCCCAGAAGTTGAGGCATTACTTCTGTGCCTATACCACATACCTCATATCCAGGATGGATCCTTTGAAGTATATATTTTAGAAACCCATGCCAACTGGGAAGCTAGCCAAATGGCAGATACTATTGAGTGAGTTCGATATCGTCTACATAACTCAAAAGGCGATAAAAGGACAAGAATTTGTAGACCATCTTGCTGAAAATCCTATGGGAGGAGAATACGAACCCTTGAAAACATATTTTCCTGATAAAAGGTGTAATTCATAGAAGAGGACATTATCGAAGTATATGACGGTTGGAGGATGTTCTTTAATGGAGATGCAAATTTTAAAGGAGTGGGCATTGGAGCGGTTTTGGTATCAGAAAGAGGTCATCATTATCCGATGTCTGCTAAACATAGATTTCCTTGCACCAACAACATGGCAGATTATGAAGCCTGCATACTAGTACTCAACATGGCAATCGACATGAATATTCAGGAGTTGTTGGTAATCGGCGATTTAGATTTGTTTGTGCACCAGGTACAAGGAGAGTGGGCCACTGAGAATTCCAATATATTTCCATATCTTTACCATGTACAGGAATTGAGAAAGAAGTTCACGAAGATAGAATTCCAGCATGTGCCCAGAATTCAGAATGAGTTTGCCGATGCATTAGCTAACTTGTCATCCATAATACAGCATCCGGACAAGAATTTCATTGATCCCATCCCTGTGAGAATTCATAATCAGTCGGCGTATTGCGCTCGTGTTGAAGAGGAAATAGATGGAAAACCTTGGTTCCATGACATCAAGGAATATTTGGCAAAAGGAGAATATCTGGAGCATGCAAACCACACTAAAAACGCACACTTCAGAGATTGTCCAATCACTTTTTCTATAGCGGAGTAAATTTGTATAGAAGAACTCCTAATTTGGGATTGCTAAGATGTGTCGACGCAAAAGAAGCTTCTAAACTACTTGAGGATATACATGCTGGGACATGTGGCCAGCATATAAATGGTTTTTTCTTGGTCAAGAAGATACTTAGGGTCGGTTTCTTTTGGATGTCTATGGAGACAGATTGTGTCAAGTATGTCCGCAAATTTTACCAATGTCAAGTGCATGCCGATATGATAAAAGTGTCGCCAAATGAGCTCAATGCAACAAGCTCACCTTGGCCATTCGCCATCTGGGGAATGGATGCCATTATCCCTATAGAGCTCACTACTTCAAACGGGCACAGGGTTATTCTGGTAGCCATTGGTTACTTCGCAAAATGGGTAGAAGCTTCATCTTACAAAGCTGTAATCAAGAAAGTCGTCGCAGACTTTGTCAAAGATCGTATTATTTGCCGATTCAGAGTTCCCGAGTCCTTTATTACTAATAATGCTTCCAATGTCAACAGTGATCTAATGAAAGCCATGTATGAAACTTTCAAAATCAAGCACAAGAATTCCACAGCCTATAGATCTCAGACGAATGGAGTCGTAGAAGCCGCCAACAAAAACATCAAGAAGATACTAAGGAAAATGGTAGAAAACCACAAACAATGGCACGAGAAGCTACCCTTTGCTTTGTTGGGATAACGCACCACAGTTCACACATCAACAAGGGAACTCCTTATATGCTGGTTTATGGTACCGAAGCTATCATCCCAGCTGAAGTAGAGATTCCTTCTTTAAGGATTATATAGGAATCCAAACTCAGCGATGCAGAATGGATAAGAATCCGCTACGAACAATTGGCCCTTATCGATGGAAAAAGGATGAACGCAGTATGTCACGGTCAGCTTTATCAGAATAGAATGTCCAGATCTTTCAACAAAAAAGTCAAACCAAGACAATTTGCACCAGGACAAATGGCGCTGAAGAAGATCTTCCCACATCAAGATGAAGCCAAAGGGAATTTCTCTCCCAACTGGCAAGGTCCTTACATGGTTCATAGGGTGCTGACTGGAGGAGCGATCATACTTGAAGAAATGGACGGAGAAGTTTGGCCAAAACCAATCAATTCAGACATAGTCAAAAGATATTATGCTTAGACTATTTACATTTCCTCAACTGATGTAATTTAACTATGTTTGACCTGATTCCCATTTAAGAGGGGATATGTAGGCAGCCGTATGGGTTAGTTCATATCATAATAAAATTTCCTTTTCCCCCAAGATCAGAAACTGGGGTAGAATTTTGAGGAGGACCCTCAAAATTCCGGAGCATGTCCAGCCGACGCCAACATATGTCAAACGATCAGAAATCGATTAAGAAAACTGGGGTAGAATTTTGAGAAGGATTCTCAAAATTCTAAAGAAAGTTCAACAAAGCTCGTTACCCGCAAATGGTCGAAGGATCATCTACCAAACTGGAGCAGAATTTTGAGAAGGACGTAGCAATGTCTCTAAAATGTGTTATAGTCACTAGTTCATATAAAATTACTCGATATTTCAATATGTTTATAAATAACTCTATTTTTATCAATAATTGCATATTTTTGAAAACTCTATTTCTGTAACAGTTAGGTGTTACCCAGGAAAACTCAAACAAGGCCTCCAAAACGCAACATAGCAAAGCCAGCAGACAAAGGCTAGAACCAACCTCCCCTTACGAAACTTAAAATTTTTCTTTGAACGCAGGCACATCTAACATAGCGATAGCATTCTCAAACAAATGTACATGTAACAAAATCACTATCAAACCGGCCATCAGACACCGAATATATCTCCAGCTAAGAAATATGCTACCCTTATTTGCTACTCATTTTTTGCATGGGACTAAGCCCTGTCCTGCATATTTGCATGAAGCTAATCCCTGCCTCCATATCTGCATGAGGCTAATCCCTGTCTCCATATCTGCATGAGGCTAATCCCTGCCTCCATATCTGTATGAGGCTAATCCCTTCCTCCATATTTACATAAGGCTAATCCCTGCCTCCATATCTACATGAGGCTAATCTTTGCCTCCACACCTGCATGAGGCTAATCACTGCCTCCATATCTTGCATGAGGCAAATCCTTGCCTCCATATTTGCATGAGGCTAATCCTTGCCTGCATATTTGTATGAGGCTAATCCCTGCCTCCATATCTACATGAGGCTAATCCATGCCTCCATACTTGCATGAGGCTAATCCCTGCCTCCATACTTGCATGAGGCTAATCCTTGCCTCCATACCTACATGAGGATAATCCTTTCCTCCCTATCTTGCACGAGGCTAATCCCTACCTCCATATTTGTATGAGGCTAATCCCTACCTCCATGTTTGCATGAGGCTAATCCCTGACTCTATACTTGCATGAGGCTAATCCCTGCCTCCATATTTTCATGAGGCTAATCCCTGCCTCCACATTCGCATGGGACTAAGCATTGTCCCTCCTTTCATAAATATCGTTCTATTCCGATACTATCTATTTGTTTTTCGATTGGTCTAAGCTCTGACCTCCATTTCACCAGACTAAGCCTTGTATTGTTAACATCATATTATAGCATCTCTTGGGCTAAGATATCTCCAGCCTATCCAAAGGCGTCATAGTCTGAAAGGCATCATCCTCATAGCCGGAAGACACTATGCCATGGACTGAGGATCTCACAAATTTACATATCATTATTGAAGGCTTCATGGTTCGGAGGCACTATTTTCATCGCCTGTGAATCACTCACTCAACAATTCATGGCCCATGACATCATGGTTTGAGGACATCATCCTTAACTGTCCGAAGACAACTTTCATGGTCCAAAAGGAATTTGCATCATGTTTAAAATTTTCGCACAAATACATGTTTGTAGCGTCTCTTCATTTTTAGGTGGCCGGTAAGCAACCTCTATCCCAGCAAGAGCGACCTCGCTCCAGTTCCTTCAACTATCTCAAACTTGAACATTCATCACAACCACCCATCCCAAAATCTCGTGTCCGTTCTTGTAATGACTTCATCGGTATATTCCGCCGATTGATCCGGAATTACACATCATTGATTCCTGTAAAACCAGAGATATGTAGGCAGCTCAAGGACCAGGGTTCGGCCTATATTTTTCAAGACATCCCGTTTAGTCAAAATTGGCCATTATTTCTTTACCAGAAAACTCTTATATCTTTCCCGGGTAAAGATGGGCAGTTGTTGATACTCAATTTTTTCTTCATATATATTTAAATATGTATACATACTTTCAAAATATTGCATACACACTCACGAACATGCACAAATATTTTTATAATTTTTCTATAATTTTGAAAGGACTTAAAAACCAATATATTGTTGTATTTTATTTATACAAATATTCAATAACTATTCTTTATATTATTTTTATGAAGATTGATTATTTAAATTCTTATTTTATGCCCATATAAACCCTCAAATATTTTAATTGTATTTTTACAGTCACATTTGCATTTTTAGGCTAGAATTATGTATTTTGCAAAAATAACCTATATATATGCAAAATTATATTATCCATACAGAAAATAGTTTTTCATCTTTTTATAATATTAAGTAAGTATTTTAAAATATTTTCACACAGAAATCATATTTTTATTATTTTATAAAATTATTTTACTAAATTAAACGAGTATTTAAAATATAGCCCTAGAAAATACCTAATTTCAAACTTAACCTAGCCTAATTACCCCCTACACGTCCGACCCAAACCCATACCTAAATACACGGTTAGTTTCAACCCGCCCCACTAACGTTCAATCCTGGCCGTTGATCTTCTGAGATCAACGGCCCTAAACCAACCACCCACCCACCCTTTAATATATCAAAACCCCCAAACCCTAACTCATTCGCCCAAACCCGCCGCCTCTGTATTCTCTCATCTTCTCTCCTCATCCTCTAACCCTAACCCGCAGTCACTAATATCCCTCTTGATTTATGGGGGTTTCCTTCGAATTCATGCCCAATCCGGCCTCATCTCTTTACTGGTTATACGATTTCTATGTTTCTCGATGTGAATCTCAGGAGACTCGAACCAAATCTGGTTCAAAGTCTCTCCTTTCTCTATTATTATGTCCATGTTCACTCTGATATCCATGAGTACTAATTTTTGTGTTCTTATGGTTTCAAATCTCTGGTTCAAACCAGTTTTGATTCGCTTATGCCTATTGTTACAAACCTAACTATTTTCTGGTTGAATCTGTTAAGATCTCGTTAGATCTTAAGTGGTTCTGAGCTTTTTTGGTATTCTCCTTAATATTTTCCGTCTTACTATTATTTGTTAATCGATTTTATTTTACCCTAAAAAGCTAGGGTTTTGATTTCTGATAGATTTCTGCAAAAAAGGTTTTAGCGTTTAAATGTTTTCATCTCTGATTTTCTTATTTTTACTTTTCGACTAATTTTTACTTGATTTAATCAAGCTCCATCTATATGTCTTTGTATTTCTTAGGGTTTCAGTTATACCACTATTTATGCTATTGTCTTTTGCCCGTTCACCTTTGATTCTATCAATTAAGTGTTAACTGGTTTACTTACTTAAATTAGGGCTTGAAATTGGGCTTTCCTTATTAGATTTTACCTTTTTGCCTTATGTGTAACTATTAATTGATACAACTAGACTGATTTTATGCTTTGATTGTTCAAAACTGACTTCTGATTAATTTCGGAGTTGATTCTTGCCTTATTTAGCCTAGTCCTTAATTACTGGTTGATTCCATCTGTAACTTTCCTTAAATTAAGTAATACTAGTCTGATTTTGTGGCTAATTTGTTCATGACTGCTTCCACTTGATAAATTGTCTGATTATTTCTTACCTTATTAACCTGGTTCTAATTAGCTAAGGGATTCCGTGTGAGACTTCCCTAAATTAAGTACCATTTATGGGATTCTGTCCCCTTAATTGAGCCATGACTGATGGTTAATTGATTTCCATACCTTAGGTGCATATGATTGGCTCATTACCATACGTGTCCCACTCTGTTGCATACTATAAAACCCCCCATTGTTCTAGCTCAAAAAAGACATCAGTTCACAATATACACACACAGACTTAAGACAAAGCACTAAAAAATTCTTTCTCTCTCTTTGTTGCAAACTTTTGTCACTTGTTTACTGGACTATCCAGTCGGCTGGAAGCCAAGACTAGGTCTTGGATCCTCTTTACCTCATTCTTTTATTGCAAATTTCTAAATGGTATGCTCCCATTTTACTATCATGCAAACCTCTGCAAGCATTTAGTTTGTATACTGTATGTTCCTAACATATCATTTCTTATGTTATTTAATCAGTAGAATCTTCTAGACTAGCCTATCTATAACTGAACCTATGTGTTTCATGCCTTTTGTTCTCAATCAGCCTATGTATCACCTTTGTTTATGCTGAATGCTTCCTGTTATTTGACTTGACTTGTATGATTCGTTATAATTAGTAGGTCTTTTCCTTCTATCCTGATCAAACTTGCATGTCTACTGCTATCACTTGTTTGCTTCTATTTGGTTGAATCTCTGTGTACCTTGCTCTCAACCTGTTTGGTTCCTACTTTAGTAAAACTTCTGTGTCTCCATATGAGTTAGACTCATGCTCATTTCTCATGTCCAATATGACCCCCAATCCCTACTTCCCTTTTGTATGTGGCTATTTGATCCTCAGCATGCCTTGCCTTGTGTTTGGTCATTTAGTAATAGCTATCTTAAGTAATCCCATTTTTGAATGTTATTTATTTGCTGGAGCCTTTGCCTAAGTTCCAGGAATTGAATGACTCTGTCTGCTTCTGGTTTCCTGAAAGTTTAAAACTGCTTTTGTAAATCACTATCTACTTTAAATTCTTAGAACAGCTAGGGTCTCACCCCTCTAGTGTGAGCATTGCTTTGGAGTCCATGAGATTTCTCTGAACTTTGACACACTGGCGCTGGCTATTCCACACTGCATAAGTTGTTGATCTTTAAAAGGGGCCTTGATGTGAGCACTGCCTATGTCCTTGAGGCCCTTGAGATCTTTGACACATTAAGATACCATCCCCAGCACTATGAGATGTGGCATTTGAGACTGTTTGAAAGCCTGGTTCTCCAGGTTTTACTTTGGGCCTATCCAGGCTCGTTATAGTATACTATTACCATTCCTTTAATTTATTTACATTTGTCTTGTAATATTAATTACTTTGTAAACAAATATTGGGAAATTAGTAAATTGGGAGGAATTATTATATGTATTTTTTGTGGGAATTTGGGTAGAAATCATGTCTTAGGTTATTATGATTGTTTGCATGCATTAGAAACTATGTTTCTTAGGGTTATTTACCTGCATTAGACACCATACCTATAGGTATTGCAATATTTGTTCATTTAGAAAACTAAGCTTATAGTTTATTGCAATGTTTAGACGACATGCCTATAGGGTATAAAACACCAATCTTGTATGTTTAGACACTATGCCTGTAAGCTTTTTGAAAACAATCTTTACATATTGCCAAGGTTGAAAATAGTTTTTGCATGCCAATATAGTCTTATGCTAACTACTGCATTTAGATATTACGCCTATAAGGTGTTTGAAAACTAATTTCTGCAAATCTAAATCAGTCATTACACATAGACAGTATGCCTATAGGATACAAACTGCTTGCCTAAACTTGTTTACTAATTTATTGCACTCCTGATTAATGGTTAGATATTGTTCTTATAGGACATCAATATTACACGCCTAGGCAAGCCTGTAGGGCGACTAAAATCCTGCAAAACTGTAAAATTATGCTCTATTATTTGTGACTGCCCATATTCAACAGGTTTTTAAAATCAGTAGGCAAACTGATTAAGTATTTACACTCTGGTCTTAACTCAATAATGCATATTCTCTGCTCACATAGATATCATATTCTAGGTCTTCTCTTAAATATCTGAAAACTGTGTTTGAGACGTGTATTTGCTTGCTCTATTTGTGGAGGTAAAACTTGAGCCTTTAATTGTTCTATCTTTTGTCCAGTCCTAATTGTTTTGGTTGTCGCCTAGATTTTTCTCCTTTAAGTACCTTAGGATAGTCTAGAACTACCTAAATTAGAGGTCCTAAATTCCTCCAAGGCCACAAGGAAGGGATGGGTAGTGCACGCATAGGATATCTTTTAATGTTTCTAGAACGCTTTAGGCTATGACCAAGGGGAGGGAATTGGGTAGTAAGGATATGATGACCTGCGCGCTAGTGTAACTTGTAGCCCCTCATTGAGGAGTTATTACCGGGCATTGCATGGGTATGATCATGTAGGCTAACCAAACTAGGACCCCCCCTTTAGATATACATAAGATGTCCAAATCTCTTTACCTTCACTATCTGAACTTCCTTAATCATATATGCATAGGGAAAGCTACTTTATTTTGCAAATACTTTCTTGCTTGTTAAATGAATAATTCATATAGTTTATATTCGGACGGGACCAACCGTTGTGGACCACGAGGGATGCCTAACACCTTCCCCTCAAGGTTATTTCGAGCCCTTACCCTAATCTCTGGTGATGCAAACTAGTTCAAAAGTTAATTACTCTAGGTGACCTAAAGCACCATAATACGTTAAGTGGAGACTCTTCAAATACCCAAATTCAAGTTGTTCCCCCATGAATGTCGAAAGTCGGACTTCCCCGAAAAAAGGGAAAAAAGGGGGCGCGACAACACCCGGTTCTGGGAGGACTATGGGATTATTCAGTATGTAATACATCATTATTTACTCAGTCAAGTTCATTACTTTTTGTTTAATGTAAGGAAAAGAAATGATTTAAAAAAAATACTAAAATGAGAATTTAAGTAACTTCTTAGTGTTGTCTTGCCTGACAGTGGTGTCCAGCGCCATCATGGCCTTTAATGAAATTTGGGTTGTGACAACATGGTATCATAGCACTAAGTTCACTTAGGTTTCACGAGTCATGAGCAAGTATTATGCCTTTGTTTCTTTCCTACTCAATCTTATGCGACGTGAAATGCTTATTATAAATCAAGAATTGAGAAAATGTAATGGTACTACATATGCAGTACAGGATGTTTCCCCCTGCATAGTTGATTTGATTATTGTCGTTGTCTTTCGAAAGGTCGTCCTGTCGTTTCAGCTCAGCATCAGTAGTACCTAATGTTTTGATATTTGGCATTTATTGTGATGACAATTCGTGCATTGCTATTGCACAGTGTTGTGTAATGGTATGATGCTTGTCCATGTGTCAAAGCAGTGAATAAATTGAAGGGAAGATTTATCAATGCATGATTTAGAGGTTCAGTATTTTATTTCTGGCAGAGGAAAGGCAATCGGACTATGAATGTTCAGGTTTGGGTTGACGGAGTAACGATCTATTGGTTCAAGTGCTACAGAGATAGATTTTGATTTAAGGCAGTAGTTGTTCGGAAAAGGATGGGGATGGTCATGTGGGATGTGTAATGTGGTGGTTAAATTTATAGAAGGTCAGGTGTAAGAAGCAGAAGTCGAGTAGTTTCTTAAATGAGGGGGTATGACCAAAGTAGGAGAGTGGCAGAGTAGCATATGGGTTATGTGGTTGGACAGCGACACACCTTGAGGAAAGTATGGAGTGATTCGGGATTCATGGTGGACAGTGACTAGATCCACAGACTTAATTCAAAATGTTGGCCATTATACGACAGAAGATTTGATGCAACATGAAGGATTTGCTTGATATGAAGAAGAATACAACATGTCTTTGAATTGGAAAATATTGCTTGATATGAAGAAGAATACAACATGTCTTGATATGAAGAAGAATACTTGATGTCCACGAGGAATGAATGAACTTGTACAACTAGTGAATGATCATAGGATTAGGATGAGTTACAGATTTTGTGGTAATTGTGCAATGCAGCATCGTTAGGAGATGTCGGCATGTAATTTCCACATGTGGGTTATCCCTTGTGAGCAAGTTAGCAGCCACATGGTGCTGACACAGCTTTTACGAAGAATTCTATTGGCTACCCGGTAAGAGTTCGAATATGTGAATATGGTTAATGATTCGGAGTGTTGATGAAATGCTAACAGAAGGATTTTGAGAAATTTGGCGAGTTGGTTGTGCAAGATCAGTTTAGTGATGAAGAAAGAATCTTGGTGGGTTCTATAGTTGTATAATAGTAGCTTCAAGCTAAGTGGGAGAGTCCCACCGCCTACGATAGGGTTGCATGGTTGCCTACTTGTGCGTTTTAGGGGTTATCGGCATATTGGTGAGTTATTACATCTAAGGGAAAAGAACATTAGAGGTAATTTGAGCAAATAATTTGAGAAATGTGTGCCATAAATGGCCTTATCCATTCTTATTCGGGCTTTGGGAAGACTCGGGATTTTGTGTTTCATATAGAGGTGATTTACAAGGGAAGTGATTGAGTCAGGCGTTTCGTAGAGATGGGTGTTCATCTGCCAGCGGAGTCTTGGAATTAATTATATTTGGGGCCAAGCCAAAGTGGGTGACTCTCAACAATGGTCTTAGTGAATTCGAAGGTTAGAAATTTGGTGCCTAAGGATTTCAAGCCCGCGGTATTGTTAAGAATCGAGCTTTTGCAGTAGATTATGATAAGAGGCTCGGAATGTTCTATGATATTTTCGGCTTGTAGTGTAAAATTTGGAGGAATGAGAGAAAGAGACTTCGGATTGGTAGAGGTGTTTTCAGAACGGGCGTATCAGATGAGGTTATGAGCAAGCGCACAAGGAGGGTATGAGATGTTTGGTGGGATTCGAGACAGCATGGTCTCGTGATGAAAGGCCACTCGGGATGAATACGGATCGAGTGCGTTATGTGTTGAATAGAGCTATTGTTACTTCTAAGACAATCAAGGATAAATTAGAAGAAGTTAGAAGTGTTAGAAATGGTTGAATTGGCATATTGATGGCGGTGACCAGTTCCTTCAGCGTGATTAAGTTATGTATGTGACTTGTGGAGGTACGTACGAGGCTTGATGGACGATGTAATCAATTTTATTTGGGAGTATTTAAGTATTATGGCCTATTATGTGTAGGCGGATCCCAGAAGGGTTATGGTAGTTTAGACTACTACTTGAGAATTTGCATGTTCTACGGTTATGAGAATTCACTCATGTGTTTCTATGGTTCTCTTGGAATGAGTTAAGTAAAAAGTTTTTATATGATGAAGTGTTACCCTATTAGTGGTTCAGGAGTTATTATAGAATTCGTGTACTATTGCATGTTGGCGCGTTAGGTATAGTGAGCGGTATGGAATTTGAAAGTTTGGATCAAGGTTGTTGTTCGGTGTTAGCAACGATGTCACGAGCTCGGATGAGTAGGAAAGGGATTTGGATCGTTAGAGTAAGCTTGTATTGTCTTCAGTGTCACTTGAGATTGGTGTTTTGTGTGAGAGGCTTTGCATCCTAGTTACGGATTCTTGATTTGCTTTCCAGCATTAGTATTGTCGATGGTATGGATGTGCAGACTTGTTACCTGGTACGGAAGGTTGTGGGAGCGTGACCCACAGGAAGATTGTATTAGTGTGACTTATAGTCACTTAGTTGATTGAAGACATAAACCAAGTGTGAAGATTGTGGTGATATCACAAATTTGAGAAATTATGCTTGGAGGGCTCTCGGTTCATTTGGTTGTGGACTGTGGAAGTTTTTTCCGTTTATGATAGTTGTTCTTGTATGTTATGGGAAAAGAGGGGTATTATGAACCCTTGAAAGGTTATTAGCCTAGGGCGGTGCAATTAGAATCGGCTTGAGGTCGGTGCGTGGATTTAAATATGAATATGTGCTCTATATCAGGTCAAATGCGTTCATTTCACCATAGCACTCCTTATGGAGGAGTATTCGAGCGTTGGAAGTTATTTTGTCGTCAGCTACTTCATGTAATACTATATTTTGCTATGTGAGTTGTGAAATGGATTGTAAATTTCTTATGTGTTGAGGTTTCGCATAGTGATGGTGTTATGTGAGTAGGATGGCTTTTGAGATTCAGATCATATAGTGCACCTCAGTTGTGCTTGAGTTTTGTAGCTTAATGCGCTATATGTCTCCTCAGGGATGGTATTATACACTTAGCGTGCTTGTGACCCATATTCGGTATTTTCTAGTGGTGAGCAATTTAGCCCGGTGAGTATCTCCTTATGTGGATTTTATATGTAGATTGGGTGGCACGCCGCCACGGGTCTGTTGTTTTGATCGGGTTGCACGCCGTAACAGTATGATGCACAGTCCCATATATTCTATTTTGTGTGTTTTGTTCCCCATTTTCTATGGAAGGTTTATAAAACCTTTTCGATGGTCTGATTAGTTGCGTGATTTGAGTAGTTCCTTCCAGAGTTCGATTTCCTTATGTATCACATTCTATTTTGTAGCCTATCTGCATATTTTGGCATTATATGACACTTTTTGGTCATGTCTGGGGTGACTTATTGCCTGAGCAACTTGTACTGGGTGAGACGAGATTATTGGATCTCGGATCAGTGCGAAGGGATTATATGAAGCATATTAAAGGGAAAATGTCATTATTTGGTTCAGAATGAGGTAATAATTCTTTTCGGGAGCATAAACTCAATGATTTGTTGATTCGGTAGTTGGTTATGAATTTCTACACCTCTTCCGTCTAGGTGGTATTGCAAAAGTTGGGGAAAGAGTTATATATGTCATGCAGTGCAATGGGAGCATTAGATTCGTGGAATTTCGGCTATTGTTATCAGAGGATGTTATTATAGTCATATGAGTTATGCAACGCATAGTGTGAATTCAGCAAAGGTATGCAATCAGGTATCGGTTTATCGTGTGGTGATTGATACGGCGTTCATATGTTGGAAGCAGGCCTGATAGAGAATTTTGGATGTTGGAATTGGGCTTTAAGCTTATTTGCTTGATTAAAAGGGAATATCTTCAGATTTGATCGAGCTAATGTGCTCAACCGAGTTGTGGTAGCACAGGTAGTGCAGGAAGTGTTAAATAGTGATTTCGGAAAACTCCAGCACAGTTCTCAGCACGTTCGAGGATGAACGTATGTTTAAGCAGGAAAGAATATAATGACCTAATCGATCGTTTTGAACTCTAGATTTGTTCAGCAGTTTGAGGCCATGAGCAGCCTCACTTCAGGTATTATGACTTATATGTGTGGTCGGAACTTAATTTTGGGAAGTTTGGAGTTGATTTGGAATAAAAATTCTAAATTCGAAAGACTTAAGTTGGAGGAATTGACTAAGATTGAATATTTAGTAAACGACCTCGGAATCGGGATTTAAAGGTTCTAACAGGTTCGTACTATGATTTCGGACTTGGGCGTATGTCCGAATTGGATTTTGGATGACTGAGGAGCATTTCAGCTACTATTGTGGAAGTAGCATTTTGGAAGAATTTCATAATTTGGGTTGAAGTGCATTTCAGTATTATCGATATCCTTTTGGGATTCCGAGTTTGGGAATAGCTCTATATGGTGGTTCTAGTATTAGCAGCGCATTCGTAAGTGGATTCGGAGGTCCGTAGGTCATTTTGGAGTCATTTGGCTAAAGTTATAAATTTGAAGGTTTTTGAGGAGTTTGATCGGAAGTGGACTTTCTGATATCATGGTTGGATTCTGATTCCGGAAGTTTGAGTAGGTCTGTAATGTCAAATATGACTTGTATGAAACATTTGAAGTCAATCAGACGTAATTTGATAGGTTTCGGCATCGAATGTAGATGTTTGAAGTTCTAAAATTCATTAAGCTTGAATTGGTTGTGATTCATGGTTTCGGCATTGTTTGATATTATTTGAGGCCTCGTGCAGGTCCGTGTTATGTTTTAGAACTGGTTGGTATAATTGGACAGGGTCACGGGGGCCACAGGTGGATTCCGAATGGTTAACAGATCAAATTTGGAACTTGAAGAAGAATTGAAGCAGTTGCCTTATAGTGTAACCGCACCTGCAATGCTTGGGCCGTAGGTACGGGGCCGCAGAAGCAAACCAATGAGTCACAGAAGCGGCTTTGACTAAGGAGTATTGGGACCACATATTTTGCCATCTTGCCGCATAAGCGAGACCACATATGCGGAAGAGAAAGTGCAGAAGCGAGAATGGGCTGGAAGCCCTAGACTACAGAATCGGTATTTTGTCTGCACCTGTGGAACTGCAAAAGCGGTCAAGTGACCGCAGGTGCAAAGAATCGCTGGGCAGTGTATTTATTTTGACGGGATTTGGCCATTTCTCACCCATTTTTACTTTGGTTAGGAGATTTTGGAGCCTTTGAAGAGGGGGATTTCATCATCTATTATGAGGTAAGTAATTCCCCGCATGTAGCAAGTAAAATACATGATTATATATGGATTTGAACATGAAAATTAGTGAAAATTGTGGGTTTTTGGTAGAAAACTTAGAAATTGGTATTTTTGGATTTTGACCACGAAATTGGACATTCAATTGGGAATAAAACATATATTGGAGTTCATGATGTTACGGGGAATCTTTATCTTAAAAAATTTTCATAATCCGGGCACGTGGACCCGAGGGCGATTTGTCTACTTTTAGAGTGGAGTTGGGAATTTATCTAAATTGTATTATTCTGAGTATTAGAACATGCATTTATGGATCTTCTCGTTTATTGACTAGTCTTGAGAGCGTTGAGCATTGATTTGAGTTGATTGAATGGCTTGGAAGTTGGTTATGGAACTTCGGAGCGAGGTAAGTCTCCTTTCTAATCTTGTAAGAGGGAATCAACACCATAAGTTAACTAAATTATTATGTGCTTCTATTTGTGAGGGGGGCTACATACGCACGAGGTGATGAGAGTCCATACATATCTACTAGCTATTCCTATGTTCGGGTAGTTTTAGGCTTACATCATGCCTTGTTGATCTTGTTGTTAATTTATGTTATTGTTTGTCCTGAGAAGATATAATATTAGGGTTGCATAATAATTGTGTTGAAAGGAATTTGAATTGAGGAATTTAAGAATTTAAGAGTTCCCATTAAACTTTGTCTTTTCAAAGGAATTGAGAAATTATTTTTAAAACTTAAGAAATCTATGTGCAACCGCATCGCATGTATGTTTCGCGAGCGGCGTAATTTTCCTTAAAAGGTTTCAGGTTGAATTTTTGATATTTTGAAAAGAATCAAGAAAGAGATATGATTTTAATGTTAAATTTATATTTTACCGCGTCGCAGGTATGATTCTTAAATTTATATTTGACCGCATCACATGTATGATTCGCGAGCGGGGACCCATCGCATGTATGATTGACGATCCAGGGAATAGACACATCTATGATTTGCGCCGTTTGACCCTCGGCAGAGCATAATTTATGCCTCCGCATTGCTTATATATATATATATATATATATATATATATATATATATATATATGGCTAAACCAGAGAGTCTAATTTTAGGGTCATCATGGCATTCCATAGCTCGTTGCTAGAAGGCTCGAGGCACAGCTCAACCTCGGGACTGTACAAATCAGTGGCTATGATGAGCGAGTGGGAGATTTTTGAGGCAAGTTGTTAGAGCTGACCAAGTCCATAAAAATGGTACAAGTCCATACCGTGGCATTAAATGGCTATAACAGCCAAATATCTTTGTAATAAATCCATATGTACTATGTAGGGATTCCCCCTCCTATATAAAGGAGACCCTTGTTATTTTTTGCACACATGATATTGAATACCAAAACAAGAACATTCTCTATTGTCCAACTTAAACACTCTCTATTGTCTTTTTTTTGATTTATTGCTTACATTTATTTCATTTCATTGATATTACTTATTATTGATCATAAAGAGCCCTCATTAAAGCTCTTAGAACTGTTAGTCCTTCATCGGCTACCTACAGCCTAATGCTTGACTCGACCTCGAGGCCCAGTACAGGCTAGCTCGAGACCCTGACTCTCGGCCACTCGGTTTGCATATCATACTATTTTCAAGCTCTTATCTTATTTTGTAGTCATACACTTAGCATCTAATGCCTAACAACTAGCATTAAAATAAATCACATATTTTTAGAACCACAAAATCAAATCTAATTGTAATTACCATTTTTGAGGTAAACAGTTTGACGCCCACAGTGGGGCTAAAAATAATAGTGATTGTTTTTGTGCTGGTTTACTAAATAATTCAAGTTATTCTTCATTTTTTTTCTGTCCAAGAATTTTTGATTTCAGGTCAAAATGTCTAACTCAGTGAATGCACACGAAACCAATGGTCCTAAGGACTATGGAGAGAATGGTTTAGTTGTTCCAGGTATTAGGTACCACCACGAAACCCTAAGGATGCACCAGAACCAATTCCCGTGGATGTGGTCTCACGCAACGCCCAACACGTCGATGTAAGCTCCCACACTAACATGAGTATACGCCATGAAAACCATCAAGAAGCTCGGAAAACCCCAGCGCGAGAGGACCAAGAGGTTAGCTTTCATGTTATTTTTGAGATGTTACAGGCACAACAGCTGGCGATCGCTCAACTACAAAGCCACCAAAACACTCCAAGCACAGCAGCACCGGAAACGGCTCCTCGAGCCGAATAGGTACCAGAAAGATCGAGTAACAATGGGTCAGTAGCCGACCTTGCTATTATGAAGATGCTCGAGGACCTCACAAAGAGGATTGGATCGGGCGAAAAGATGATAGAAGCTAATGACAAAAAAGTGGAGACCTAAATTCAAGGGTCGACCAGATCCCGGGCGCACCCCCGATCCTAAAGGATGTTGATGCGAATTTCACAGCACACACGGTCATAAGACCAAAGATTGTAGATACCTCAGAGAAGAAGTAGCCCGACTAATTAACAAAGGGCACCTCCGAAAGTTCCTCAATGACCGGCCAAAAGTCAATTCCGAAAAAGAGAGGCGAACAGGAAAAATGAAACAGAAGAACCACAACATGTCATACACATGATTGTTGGGGAGTCGACATCCCACAGGAACACATTGTCAAATGAACAAAAATATCCATCACTAGGGAGAAGCGAACTCGAGGATACATACACGAGGACGCTCTCACATTCAGTGATGAGGACATTGAGACCCTGTCTTAGTGTCACGACCCAAACCGATGGGCCGCGATGGGCACCCGGTACCTTACTCAACTGAGTACCAACATAACGTATCTTTCTTATTACATCATCATATACACATGACATACAAGCCTAATAGGCCAACATGATCCTTTATAAATTCAAAACATAGGCAGACAAGGCTGTACAATCTTTTATGTACACAACATATGTCTACAAGCCTCTAAGAAAACATAAATGTCATAAAAGTTGGGACAGAGTCCCGCCATACCAAACAATAGACGTCTAAATCATACTAACCAAACGAGCAACTCTGAAGCAAATGGAGCGCACCAATATATTCCGCTGAGCTGATAGCCTACTTGGAGGGCTCTCGACCTATCTATCGGGACCTGCGGGCATGAAATACACTGTCCCCATGCAAAAGAGATGTTAGTACGAATAATATACCGAGTATGTAAGGCACATAAATAAATGCATAAGAGACTTGGAAGAAATATAGACTACATGACTCAAACTGTAAGTCTGAATAACTTTGTAAATCATAAATTACTTTTAGCGTCATGCATATGCGTATGAATGTCATGCCGTGCATAGGTACATGTTTTATAACATCATCAGCCTCTGAGGGCATCCCATCATATCATATCGGCCACTGTGGGCAAAATAATCATCGTATACGAGCTGATCAGGTGGTGGTGCATATATAATGCCATAATCTTTCTCATATCCCATATACATACATATACATACATATATACGCGTATATAATGCCGTTTAAATCATATTTCAGCCATTGTGGGCAACATCATCATCATATACCAGCTGATCAGGTGGTGGTACGTATATAACGCCGCAACATTTTCCCATATCCCATATACATATATTTACATATATACGCGTATATAATGTCATCTGGTCATGGGCCAATGCACATGTATAAATGAGCGAAATGCAGGAAACATATGTAATAATCTCAAAATTCCTTCCGGATAGACTTTTTCAACTGTATATCATTCTAAGACCCATGAACAAAAAATAATAGTAATTCTCATGGTGAATCAAGAATATAGACACCCCTACTATTTCTATTAACAGAGTAATTTATGGAAACTGTGTGTTTGCTCGTTTTTTCAGTATAATTTGGACCAGGCCAAAAGAAAGAAGGGATGGCTTTAACATACCTGTTCCTTGAATTATTTGAATGAAATGAAGTTATGCTCTATGAAATACATTGAACGGAAAAGAATGAAGCTCCTAATTCTTTGATTGTTGAACAAAATTTGCTTAATTTGTTAAGTTTGGACGAAATTGCTTCATATTGAAGCTTTTGTTTAAAGTGGAACATTTTTTATTTTCAACGTCAAAGGCAGATTTTGGTTTTGAATCTTTTACAAAGTTATGTTACCAAGTCTTGTGGATATTGACAAAATCAGAAAAGGCTAATGTACTATCACCTTGGTTATAAAAGGTGTGTTCCATCCAAGACTTTAAGTTGCCACCTAGGATAGTAGACTAAAGAGTCATTTTAGGGAGGGATGCCACGTGGGGGTGTAAATTATTAAATTTTTATCCACATATTAGTTAATCGGGTAATATCTCGTTACCCGGTAATTAACCAATTACCCGCATAATTTAAAAATTATCTCAACTTAATTAAATACTACTCACTTTTAACATACCTTGTACACCTTACTATCATGGCCATTTAGTACCTTGTATGGCACTACTCCATAAATACCGGGTATTTTAGTTCGAGCCGTATTTTATCCCAAAATGCCAAACTCTGACAAAATTCGTTTTCTTAGACTTGCTCCCCCTTTCACCTTCATGAATTTAGTAATCATTAGTGAAATACATAATCCTTATAATCCCCAAATAATATTTTCCTAGGACTGATGTCAATTACCTTACGACAAATTCAACATAAAATACTGTAGGGTGAAACATCATCGTAACTTATTACTGCGAAGCGTAACATTACTGTAATGTAATACTACAAGGTGGAACACTGTTGTAACTTATTACTAAGAAGTGTAATATCATAGTAATGTAATATTGTCGGGTTCAAAAATGTCGTAACTTAATACTGCAGGACGTAACATCAATTGTAATATATTACTGTTGAGGGTAACATCATCGTAATATTTTAATGCAGAGCATAACATTGACGTAATACTACGGGGCGTAACATTATTCCCCCCTTTGGAACATTTGTCCTCAAATGTTGACTGATGCACTTATCAATTTTATAACTTATTTCTTCCGAATTCTTTAGAACTTCCCTTGCCATCTAGGTGACTGATTGGTGAATAAGTCCAGGGTATTCCCCCCTTAGGCCTCCTTCTCACACCATAACTTGTAGTCAGAATCTTTCCAATCTCGTAACTGTTACTACCTTTCATCATGAAGCCTGTACAATTTTGACCTTGTAAATGTACTCAATCTCTAGGATTCATATGTAGAGCTTGATAAGATTTCCCTTAGGACATATATGAGTATACTGAAGTTCTTCGCTCGACACTTTGTTGAATTCACGAATATTGCTATATCTCATCGCATAGGTTCTCTTAGCCATCCGTGATAATTTACTGCCACAACTCTTACTTTAATTTATTGTTGCTGAGGTCTGCTACCCAATCCCAGGTTACTCTCGTTGCTTATTCCATATGTATAAATTTAAGTCCTTTAATGCTTCCTCATTAATCCTCATCTTTAGAATGACAGCCTAATCTGAGCTCATACTTTGTAACTTTTATCCATCCATTGTTGAGTCACCTCAATATTGATCAAAATTATACCATTGATAACTTCAAACTTCTTACGCAATACTTTTGCCACTAGGGCTTATGATATATCAAGGAATATTCAAAGTAATTTTCCTGATCCATTTAGCAGCGATATTGTACTTCAATAACCGTATTCTATAGCATCACAAGGTGATCCTCTCATGTGGGTATTTTAATCCCGTACAATTCCTGAAACCCTTTTCTTTCTCTCTTTTTTTCCAAATCAGTACTCAATCGAAGGCCCGAACGTCATTCTTTATCTATCACAATTACACCCTTATTCTACTATTAGGATAGCATTTCATTCTTTCTAAATTCTATTAATCTTAGATTCCTTTGAGTTCATTCAGGCTATACTGAACTTTCAATAACTTAGAGAAACCATTATCTCTCTTGTTTTTATGGACTTAATCCTGAGGACTTATTCATTCTCGTCACCTTTTCACTTGCCTTTCCTCATCCTTACTCATGTTTTCTTAAAACTTTGTCGCTCTACCATACTTTAGATTGCGACCTATAAATATTCATTTATAATACTCGTAACTTTCCTTCAACTTGCTTGCACTATAGATTTCCTCATGTTGTTCTGGAACGTCAAGCGATACATCACATCGTCTCCAAATCTTCTCTACTCTCTTAACTAGATCTCTCGGTACATAGAAATCATAGGTTGGAAGACATGCCACTGACGATGCCACTATCATTCCCAGTTATTGTATCCCCATGCTTATAGCCTTCTATCCGAAGTATGGACTATTCACGATCTTCTGCCTTTGAGTATCTCGTACGTTGTTCACCTTTACCTTACTTACTTTAAAATCTCGCATCGTATCTTCTCTCTCTTTTATGGCCTCACTTCCACCTAGGTGTAATTCACGTCCATAACTTAAAGCTCTATTGTAGTACTTGCACTTCTGGTTCATACACAATCCGATGGGAGTTTCGTACTGACTTCTTATGAGGATGGTACTTCTTCTAACTGGTTTCCTTGTAGAGACATTATAGATTATGGTTGTTGTGTTATTTATCTTGAACATCTGATATTAAAAGTGATTCTGTCATGTTCTCAAGCACAACTTCTATAATTTTTCTAGGTCCAATAATCAGACTTCTAATTTACTTGGGTGATGTATTTATTTAGTTTCCTCTTCCTTTTGATCAGCCTTTACGCAAGATTAAGCTATCTTTCAATTTTTGGCTCATGTTATCAGTTATTACCTTAGCCTTTCATGGGCGTTGTGGAATATCCATGATACAATCTTCTAACAATTCAATCCTTTGTCTATGCCCTGGGCTCAATTCTTTCTTTTAACTTATACAGAGCCTTCTGTGGTTGTATGATTGTCAACAAATATGCTGCCTAGATAATGCTCCAAAATATTGAGTGTATACATAATGTACTAACTCTGGATCATTGATCGAATAATTCTTCTGTTCCATCTTAGTTTTCTTTCAACGTAGGCTATTACTTTTCCTAGTCTTTCTGCCCCTTGTTGCGTCCATACTAAGCTTATCTTAGTGCCCACACTTGCCAGAGTTTTCATACAACTCATATGATCTCGAATATTACTTTTAATTTTTTATTACTTCCCGTTCATTAGCCACGGTAGGTACCACTTTCCTTTGGAACGCTTACAATGTTGTTGCGGGATTGTTGTTACACGACCATTTCCTCTTTAGTTTATTGTGCCTAGGTTGAAGCCTTCTTCCTTATTTCCTCAACTAGTCTTTCATTGTAGTAGTTAGGGAAGACCCTCTAACTCTTGTAAAGTTGTGAGCCAATTACATCATATACTCAATAGACCTTCTGATGTCCTTCATTGCATATACTTATCCGTAGTTACTTATCTCCGCGCCCTTGTGCTTGTATGGTTGTTTCTGAACTGATATTTTGACTGCCTTCACAGTGGCACTTTCTATTATCCCCGTAATACTCATACGGTACCTTTAAATACCCCGACTCTTGTTTGAATATATCTCAAGTATTATAATGATATTCTCTGAGGCTGAATTCTCCATGTTGGGTTCTACTATGTTTATCTTACACGATCTAATGACTCGTTTGTAACCTCCTGTTTAGCCATAACGGAGATCTTCCTAACCAATTACTAACTACTTGTTAACCCATTCTCACATCAATATTCCTCGTAATCTTTCTTGAGTTATTTTACTTTATTTTAACTTACGTCTCGCACTGGCTCTTTATTTATTAATAACAGCTTGAGAGGAACCTTTACTTCTTCTCCTTGACATTGTGCTTGCACAATATTCTTGAATCATAGCGTATCTGTAAGATTTGAATAAGTGCCATCTCATTCCTCTTTCATTTATCGCATTCCTCCTTTACCATTCCATAGTCACTAGAACCACTTGATTCTGACTTAATGTCACATCACTCCATATTCCCCTCTTTAGGGGTGTACTAAAAGCTGAAGCCACGAGGATCTGCCTATAGATGTTTTACCTCTTCATCTTCAGTGTCGTTTCTCAACATCAATGATCCTAACTCGCCTTGCGACAATCCTTCTATACCAAGGATGACAAATTCCATTACTCGCGAGGGTGACACTTAGCGTAACTGGCACATACAGTCTCTTAAGATTAACTTTGCTCACATTGCTTGCTCTAGGGATGCGTCTCCCTAAATGAACCATTCTCTAAATTCATCATGAATCTTCTTCTGTGGTCCAATCTATTACCGCCGGAACAAAATCTTAATTACCATGATGCCGAGTACTTTCCAATCATTCAGTCCCTAATTCATATTTAGTTTATCTTGTTTACCAGTCCATACTGATTTCTGTTACTTTGGGGATTAACTCTGCCCTCTAGTAGTCGCGTTGGAGTCGCGAACTTAATTCTCGAAATGATGAAATAACCTTATGGCCTATACTTTTTTTTGTCTTAAGGCCCATCACCTTTCTTCTCTTCCTTCATTTGACTATAGGTTTTGTAACACTCTACCGTTTTCATCCATGTGTCACACCTTATTCATAATGCTTCCTTATCTCTCTTCTCATTACTCTGCTAATATTTCTGCATATCCCTTTTTCTTGTAAAAACTTCAATACGACATTCTTTCGCTTTTAGCTTTCCTTTGCTCCATCCAGTGGCTCTTCAAGTTGCTTAACATTCTTGCTTTACTAGGGACACGAGCCACATTAAGGTAATATTTATCCCTCAAGGCTTATAGTGCATGTCTTTGTAGTACTCATATATGGCTGCACTATTTTAGAATGCACTATCTAGGTGTCTCATAAAGAAATCTATTAGCACATTTGCAATATTCTTCGGAAATGTCAACTGATGCAATCAATTCATCCATCATATCTTCTTATACTACTTTTGTTAACCCCCATAGGGGATCTCTGGAATGGGTGCGACCAATTGTATATACCCCTGTTACTATTGAAAATAACTCAAAAAGCATATGCTCCTCTGCCTCAATTATAAATGATGTTAACCTTCATTAACTAGGTACCTCGTACTCTTTTTCACCTTGCTCCTTTTACTTGCTAAAACTAGTACTTATATTCTTAATCTCTCATTGTCCTTCACCATAAAGATGGATAGGTATTCTTGCCTTAAGGCTTCTTATCAGGAAGCTTACACCTTTCAGTACACCCATGATCTGCTAAAGACCTCATATTTACTTATCGTAGGCATCTTACAAAAATCCAATTCCTCTGACTCAGCTCTTCCGCAACTACCTCTCTTTCCAATCCTTCTTTCCGGATGTAGGTATCGTCTTATTACGAATAAAAGAAAAAATTTGGAATTTGAATTCTTATAAGTGAGCTCTACCACACGATCTAGAGTAAGAAGAAAGAGTGACAATCCAAAATGCCCTATAGCCTCCTGCTTATAAGTGTGGTGCACGACACACCCATAAACAAGACTCTACTAGACACGGCTTGTAAACTCCCTAGGACAGAACTGCTCTGATGCAAATTTTTTCACGAACCAAATCTATGGGCCGTGACGGGCACCCGGTACCTTACTCAACCGAGTACCAACGTAACATATCTTTATTATTACATCATCATATACACATGACATACGGTAATAGGCCAACATGATCCATTATAAACTCAAAAAATAGGCCGACAAGGCCGTACAATCTTTTATGTACATGACATATGTCTACAAGCCTCTAAGAGTGCATAAATGTCATAAAGGTCGGGACAGAGTCCCGCCATACCAAACAATACAGGTCAAAATCATACTAACCAAACGAGCAACTCCGAAGCAACTGGAACGTACCAACATCTTCCGCTGAGCTGCTAGCCTACTTGGAGGGCTCTCAACCTGTCTATCAGGACCTGCGGGCATGAAACGCAGCATCCCTAGGCAAAAGGGACATTAGTACGAATAATGTAACGAGTATGTAAGGAACATAAATAAATACATAAGAGACATGGAAGAAATATAGAGTGCATGACTCAATCTATAAGTCTAAATAACTTTGCAAATCATAAATTACTTTTAGCGTCATGCATATGTGTATGAATGTCATGTCGTGCATAGGTACATGTTTCATAACATCATCAGCCTCTGAGGGCATCCCATCATATCATATCGGCCACTGTGGGAAAAATCATCATCGTATATCAGCTGATCAGGTGGTGGTGTGTATATAACGCCATAACCTTTCCCATATCTCATATACATACATATATTTGCATATATAACGTCGTTTGAATCATATTTCAGCCACTGTGTGAAACATCGTCATCATATACCAGCTAATCAGGTGGTGATGCATATATAACACCGTAACCTGTTACCATATCCCATATACATATATTTACATATATACACGTATATAACGACATCTAATCATGGGTCAATGCACATGTATAAATGAGTGAAATGCAGGAAAAATATGTAATAATCTCAACATTTCTTCCAGATAGACTTTTTCAATTGCGTATCATTCTGATACCCATGAACAGAAAATAATAGTAATTCTCATGGGGAATCAAGAATATAGACACCCCTACTATTTCTATGAATAAAGTAATTTATGGAAACTGTGCATTTGCTCATTTCTTCAGTATAATTTGGACCATGCCAAAAGAAAGAAGGGATGGCCTTAACATACATGTTCCTTGAATTATTTGAATGAAATGAAGTTCTGCTCTACGAAATACGTTGAACGCAAAAGAATGAAGCTCCTGCTTCTTTGATTGTTGAACAAAATTTTCTTTATTTGTTAAGTTTGGACGAAATTGCTTCATATCGAAGCTTTTGTTTGAAGTGGAACGTCTTTGCTTTTCAACGTCAAAGGCAGATTTTGGTTTTGAATCTTTTACAAAGATATGTTACCAAGTCTTGTGGATATTGACAAAATCAGAAAAGGCTAATGTATTATCACCTTGGTTATAAAAGGTGTCTTACATCCAAGACTTTAAGTTGCCACCTAGGATAGTAGAGTAAAGAGTCATTGTAGGTAGGGCTGCCACGTGGGGGCGTAAATTATTAAATTTTAATCCACTTATTAGTTAATCAGGTAATATCCCGTTATCCGGTAATTAACCAATTACCCGCATAATTTTAAAATTGTCTCAGCTTAATTAAGTACTACTCTGTTTTAACATACCTTGTACACCTTACTATCATCGCCATGTAGTACCTTGTATGGCACTAGTCCATAAATACCAGGTGTTTTAGCTCTGATCATATTTTATCCCAAAATGCCAAACTTTGAAAAAATTCGTTTTCTTAAACTTTCTCCCCCATTTCACCTTCATACATTTACTAATCACTTGTGAAATAACATAATACTTATAATCCCCAAATAATATTTTCCTTGGACTGATGTCAATTACCTTACGACAAATAAAGCATAAAATCTTGCAAGGTGCAACATCGTAGTAACTTATTACTGCGAAGCGTAACATCACCGTAATGTAATGCTACAGGGTGCAACGCTGTCGTAACTTATACTGCGAAGCGTAATGTCATAGAATGTAATATTGTCGGGTTCAACACTGTCGTAACTTAATACTGCAGGATGTAACATCTATTATAATATATTACTACAGAGGGTAACATCATCGTAATATTTTACTGCAGAGCATAACATCGATGTAATATTGCGGGGCGTAACACTCAGCCTCACAACAATGTATTGATAATTTCTTTTCTTGTGAATACATTTCAAATTAAATGTGTACTTGTGGATCCAGGTAGCTCAGCCAACATTATTAGGACGAGGGTGATGGAGCAGCTCGGACTGCTCGACCAGATTTTTCCTGCCTCTTGAGTCCTCAACGGATTCAACATGGCGAGCGAAACAACAAAAGGGGAAATCACCCTCCCGGTCAATGTGGCCGGCACAACCCAAAATGTCAAGTTTCATATCGAAGGAGATATGAGATACAACCCTTTGCTCGGAAGGCCATAGATACACTACATAAGAGCAGTGCCCTCAACCCTTCATCAAATAATGAAGTTTCCAACAAAGGACGGAATAAAAATGGTATAGAGGGAGCAACATATTGCGAGAGAGATGTTCGCAGTGCACGATGGGGTACTGGCATCGACACCTTCAACATCGAAACGGCCAAAGGATAAGCAGACAGTGAAGTAGTAATCATGAGCTACATCCTCGGTTGCACCCGAGTGAACGAACCAGGGATCGTACCACGTTTTCGAAGCAAGTAGTGGAAGCATATCGAGGCTCGAAACGCCATCACAACTAATGTATAACCGCCTCCCTTTTTATTTACTTCTTACACTAACCTGTGTACAGGCATCCAGTTAGAAGAATCGAAGTACCTTCCAGCTTAAAGACCTTAGGTTTTAAAGCATGCGTTGCACTCTTTTCCTTCGATCGAATTTTATCCCAAGAAGGGTTTTACCGATAATGTTTTTAACGAGGCAACATCTATATGCTACCTAAGGAGAACATAACAAGTATTCAAGTCTTCTCTTCAATCAACCTCGAACATTGGGGGCATCCCCCCGGGAGACCATCTTCTCGAATAAGTCTTGATGAGCCAAAAAGGGTCTCGATAGGAAAATGATGTATCGGTCCAAACAGTCAAATGAATTGTGTCCGCATAGAATAATTGAGCCCTTGACGGCGAAAACATGTATATTTGAACCAAGTAATCAAAGGAGTATCTTTTACAACCAAAAACGATTCGCGCTTCAAAGAAGTTTGCTATTTTTACAAGAAACGGCTCCAGGGCTTTAAATTTCCCGAACACTCGGGGACTGACGTCAAAAACTCGAAGCGGTAAGATCTTCGGGTCACAAACATCAAACTCGTAATCCCTCAACAAGGCAACATCAAAGCTTACAAAGAACGGTTCCAGAGCCAAAAAAGTGCTCTCTATCTCAGGGACTATCGTTGACTGTCACCCATCGAGCTGTCAAAAAACTCGAGGCCATAAGGCCCCGTGCGGTCAACCTCAAGCTCATAAGACCTCCAAAAGGCAACACCAAAACTATAAGGCCATCACACTTGTACCAAGAATCTGTAAGACCTCAAGCAAGGCATGAATTATACTTGTGCCAAGTAACCTATCTGTAAGACCTCAAGTAAGGCATGTTCAAATTTATAAGACCATGCAAAAGGCACAATCCCGATCATAAAGTTAAGGCTATATATTCAAACTTGTAAGACCTCTAAAAAGGCATACCCTCGATATAGATGCTGAAGCTACTTCACTTGGGGACTAAAAGGCTATAGCCAAACACAGTGACTACGGTTATAAGGCTCCGGCCAAACTAACACGACTCGGGGACGCCCGACCATCGCCATAAATCACAGGCCTTTAATTACTTCGAAAATACTTTGAAAAGAACTGGTTAAATTAGGCTACCCACGACATAAGCAAAAGAGCTTTGATCATATCAGCTCCAAACAATAGGCTTTGAAACAATTCATCCTTTTCATCCATCGAGAAAAACCTCCCGAGGTGCCCATTTATCACTATATAACGGCTCACAATCGAGGTTCTTATCGAACCGTCGAAGAGTCGGTAAAACACAAAAACTTCAAACAGTCTTTAACGAGGGAAAATAAAGCCTACATTAGACATCGTACAGACCCAATGTGTAAGAGCCACTGTTGCCAGCTTAAATTAAAGGTCGTACTGACCCAACGCGTAAGAGCCACTACTACCAGCTTAAATTAAAGGTCGTACCAACCCAACGCGTAAGAGCCTAAGCGCCAACCTATATTAGAGGTAGTACCGACCCAACGCATAAGAGCCTAAGCACCAGCCTATATTAGAGGTCGTACTAACCCCACGCGTAAGAGCCTAAGCACCAGCCTATGCTAGAGGTCGTACCGACCCAATGCGTAAGAGCCTACGGGCCAGCCTAACAAGCCTCAAGGACGATATGTAAACCTAAGGGATTTTCCTCAAAGTCCAGTTCACCTGGCTAACCATTGACAAATGTCTAAATTCAAAGCAAATAAAGACATACACAAGCAAAGGGAAATGCATCCTTTTATAAGTATATGTGAGATAATATGAGGCTTCATTCACAGAGTTCTCTAAGAACACTGTGCAAAGAATCAAAAAGAAAAAGCCTAGTCTACTTTCCCCAAGGGGACTGCGGCTCCATCGGCCTCCTCCTCATTATATTTAGCATCGAATACAAGGAACTTGGCGTCATATTCATCCGCCTTGGCCTACTCTATCTCTTCCTATACATCTAAGCCCTTAGCATGGACACCTCGAGTGTTTCCCTCTAGGATTTGCACCAGGCATACTCATTGCTTATGCTCTCCCAATCAGAAGCCCCTCTTGACTCAACTCGAGTGTTGGCTGCATCTTTAAAATTGATAGCCACTTTCTTATCAGTCTTAGCTCAAATCTCTTCGGCTTCATCCTGGGCGTCCAAAACCTCGGCCTTCACCATCAAAAGGTCGGACTCTAGACTTGTAATCCTGCTCATCTGAACCACGTTTTTTTCACAACTGTTCTGAAGCTGCACCTCAAGGGCAGAAGCCTTAGCCAAAGCATTCTTTTTGGTTGCAACTTGTGCATCTATCTGAGCCCTTAGCTCTTCACACTCATACTTGGCCTGGCCAACTTTGCCCCAAAGGCATTCGTGGTCCTCCGTCTTTCTCTACAAATGAAATTGCAAAATGTTAATCTCTAAAGATAGGAGTAGAAGCAGGCATCCCCTCGAAACAAAGGTTACCTATTTCTCAAGGTAGCCCACATAGTTCAGGATTCGATTCATCTCATACCGAAGGTGTCTCAACTCCTTTCCCCTTTTATCACAAAGAATCCTGAGGGATTTCTCCTCGTCCAAGGCTTTCTGCAGCATGGCTTCACGGTAGAGCAACTAAGACTTGAGCTTGAAGCTCAATGAGAAAATGAAAATGTAAAATCAAAAAACCAATAATGTTAACCAAAGCTCACCACAAAACAAATTGAGCCTTCTCAAAGGTTGAGCATGCATTTACCGGCCAGGTCTCACCGGCCCCAGTTGAACTGATCTCAGTGGGGACATGGTCGCTCGAGACCCCGCTTGATTTAGGTGGCCCATAGTCTCGAACATCCCTCGAAGTACCTTCGATAGGAGATGAAGACGACAATAGAACACCTGTATTCCTCGAAGTACCTTCGACGAGAAAAGAAGACGGAAACAAAGGAGAAGCCATTCTTCCGAGGCTAGAAGTCTTGGGTGCTGCAAACTCAGCCGATACATTTCCTTTGAGCCTCTGAGCAAGGCTTTCCTTGCTATGAGCATCTTTGTCATTAGAAGATTCCATTTTTTATCATTCTTCGACCTCGTAGCCGACGATCCTTCCTCCTTTCCAAGGGGGCACGGTCTCATATCAAAAAATTCTCCAATGCCTGCAGTAACGGAGTTAATACGCATAAAATAAAGTACCTTTCAAATGACATAAACCACACAGCACATACCATGGTATTTGGCCTCCCATCTGCCTTTGGATAGATCTCGCCACGAGTCCGCTGCCAATTTCCCAGTCCAATCCGCTAGGTCGGGGACCTCGTTTGGCAGCCACGAGATTGCTACACAGAAGGTGGGGAAAATATCTTTACGGAGTCTGCCTCCACCATGAACAAAAATGATAAAAGCACAAGTGTACCACTTACGTATGAAATTCCATTTCTCAGGAAATGGTAGAAACTCTACAGGGATAATATCGACAGTCCGCACTCATACAAACTGACTCATCCACCTTCGTCCCCGTATTCTTCATTACTGAAAATAAAGGGCCGGGTGGATCGACGTCATAGAGTAATCAAGCTTCGGTAATGCAAGGACCGGTACAATCTGATAAGATGGCCGAGGGTGAACTCGAGCCAGGCTTTATCCACAAAGTACCTTATCATCAACACAATCTTCCAAAATGACGGGTGAACTTGTGACAGGGTAACCTGATATCTCCTACAAAACTAGAGCATGAACAAGAGGGCCTAGTGTAAAGGGGTACATGTATACATTCAAAAACCCTTCGGCGTGGGCCATGATGCTCTCTTTCGGGGAAAGTACCTGCAGTACCGCCTTTTCTCCCCATTCGCAGTCTTTTCTGACTACCTCGAGGTGTTCCTTCCCTATTGATGAGACGAACCTCGATGCATTCTCCCAATGGCCCTGAACATTGGAAGTTCTCTCTAACGTAAAGTTCCTCCTCGAGACAAAGTACCTTGAAGTTAGCTCACCGGACATCGGTGGTGTACCACCGACCGAGCTTGAAGTAGAGGCAGAACTCTCCTCTCCTGGGTGAATAGATTTGGACGTAGCAGCCATGGCTATGGTAAAATAAGAAAAGGAAGATAAAGACTTGGGCGAAAGCTTTGAGTTGAAATGGTAAAAGAACTAGCGCAAGGAAGAAGTGCTTTATAAAAGGGATAGTTACTCAAAAGTAGCGGAATCCTCAGATAAGAAGAAAGCAAATACATATATAGAGCAAACGGTGACTATTCGCCTATTCTAAAGGCCAATTAATTTTGACCATGTCAGCGCCACTTTTGGGGAAGTGTACCGGTGGGACCACCCCGGTTACTTTGCAATTGTACCATACGAATAACTCCGTCATATGGAGTTCGAGGGGTCAAGATTCCCATATCAATCCAGCCTCGAGATGCTATCCAATCTCGAGGATCTCTTTCGTAATAACTATAGGCCCTAAAAGGCCATTAATATCAATCTAAGCCTCTAGATGGTGCCCAATCTTGAGGATCTCTGTCAAAATGAAAATAAGCTCTAATGTCTATCAACATCGGTCTAGCCTCGATATGGTGTCCGATCTCGAGGATCTCTTCCACTACCAAATGGGCCTCGGAAGAGCTAACAGTCTAGCCTTGAGATGGTGCCCGATCAAAAGAGCCGACATCAAATTTTAATATACTAGCTTTACATAAGCACTGAAAATAAATTTGAAGACTTAGAATAAAAGGATCTCTTTGCATTATCAATAATTCATTTACAGAATGTGTCTTTACAAAACTCTCCCGAGGAGCCCATACACAAAGGGAAGAAAAGAAGAAGCAGAAAGGACGACGCAAGACTATTTCTCACCCTCGCCACCATCTGAATCACTTCTAGAGTCCTTATCTGAAGTAGTCGAACGTACTGATCTTTCCTCCAAAGTTTTGGCTTTCTTAATCTCAATAGAGAGATCGACACCTTCGTCGTTTGCTTCCTCGAAGGCCTGTCTCTGAGCTTGCAGACGAGCATAAGCAATGGCTATAAGGCCCTGTGAAAACTTGTACTCAAAACCTGGTAGTCCGGACTTTTTGTACTAATCTATGCTATAAAAAGTCAAGAAATACTGTTTTCCAGAAAATGCGATTCTGCGGTCGAGAATGTGGTCGCATATCAGGTATACGGACCGCATAATCGCTGCAAAGTGAGTCAGATGGTTGGTCAAATTGGATGTTAAATCTGCAAATTGATATGCGATCGCATAACCGATATGCGAACCGCATAGTCGTCGCATACTTCCCTTGAGATTTTTGTGAGGGGCAGTTCTGCGGTGCATTATGCGATCGCAGAACGAGTACGCGGACTACATTTCTGCCGCATACCCAGGTAGTGTGTTCAGATTTTTGGAGCACTTTTGCGGTCCATTATGCAGACCGCATTTCCACTCTGCGATCGCAAAGTGTGATCACATACCTAACCCGGGCTCAAATTTTCTAATTTTTAAACCCGGTCCCTTTTTCAATAAAACACCCCAGCCCCTTATTTTAACCTATTTTCTAAACAAAACTAGAGAGAGGGAAGAGAGGATTCTTGAGAGAGAAAGTCCTGTCTCCATCAATTTGATTTTTCAAAGTCACTCGGGCCGGGGAATTTCAAGTAACTGTCTTCATCTCCGTTCTTGAAGGTAAAATCCGCAACCCTTTTTCATTGTTTTCAGATTTAAACAAAAAGGGGGACTCTCATGCGCTAATTCTTGTAAATGGAAGTTGAGATACACATGCATGTCCTTTAAAACCTAGAATCTAGTAAGAGGAATTGGGTAGAACTAAAGATTTGCAAAAGAGGGGTTGGAAACCTAAGTAAGTTCGGGCTGAGTTTGTGAACCTCAAATCTAAGTTATATGTGCTAACTTGTAAACTAGATTGACGACACTAGGCTGTTGGTGAATTGGAAGTAGAAGTTAAAAAGGGAATTCGACTCCAGGTATGTATGGCTAACTTTAACCTTTGTAAAGTCACCTTGTTGGTGTACGAGTAATTGGTATGTGTTACTTATGTGGACTATTTGTGAAATTCCTGTGATTAATGTGCCTCGAACTTTGTTGGTGAAGTTTTCCGTTATTGTGGTGTGAGTAAAATGGCAATAACACAAGTGTGTGTGGGTATGAATGTGTTACGTGGTAAGAGCTGTGAAACAAATGATGGAAAAAAATCGTAATTGATACAATTGAAACAACTATGGCAATATCACACGTGACTTGTTGTGGGCAATTATCATTGTGACGTGAATTGTGTACGGGTTATTGTATATGTTGGAATTGTATTGATGTTTATGAACACTCTTTGTGAATTGTTGTTGTTGTTCTGGGAAATATGATTGTCCAGTGGGATCGGGTTGCGCGCCGCAACACGAAATAATAAGGTGTGGGTTGTGGTGATAAGGGTGGCCGAGGTAATAAGGGTGGAAAAGTGATCGAAATCACTATTGAAATAAAAATATGTGAAAGTTGTGAAACCATTGATGTGATGAAATAATGTTGAAAGGGGAAAAGGAGAGATTGTGGAGTTGTTTGGCTCTGGTTGTTCCTTTCATGTGCATTGGATTGTTGATTCTATTACTGTTTGTTATTTCTGTACTTCTTGATTTTACTTGGGGTAAAGTTTGCTTATGCATACCAGTACAATTCAAATGTACTGACGTCCCTTTTGCCGGGGGCTCTACATTCGTGTTATAATTGTAGGTGGTTCCATAACAGGTACTTCAGCCCACCGATAGTAGCACTCCTTCACCTCCCGCCAGCTGAATTGGTGAGCCCCTTTCCTCTCGGGGCCATGCGTGGCTCATGCCGCTTTTCTTCCCGGAGTCCTATTTTGGTATTTGTGTAAGGTATAGCCGGAGCCTTGTTGCCGGCATTTCCGTATTATTCTTCAGTTGTATTTAGAGGCTCCATAGATAGGAAACGTGGGTTATGTACTTATGTATTTTGGGTAGTATAACTTGTAAACCACGCTAAGTAATTATGTATGTTATGTAAAAGAATGTGTTTAAATTTATAAATGGCTATTTCACTTGGTTAATGGGTGATGGAAACATAGGGTATCACGTGGAATAGGAAAGGCACCCAGGTTCGCTTGGCTAGGCTACCCGGTCGAGCGCCGATCACGCCCCTCGGTTTTTGGGGCGTGACAAACTTGGTATCAGAGCCTAAGGTTTTAAAGTGTCCTAGGATGTCTCGGAGCCATGTCTAGTAGAATCCTCCTTATCGGTGTGTTGTCGACCACATTTATAAGTTGGAGACTACATGGGCATTTAGGAAATTACCTTCTTCTTTGTTACTCTATATCCTGCGGTGAAGTGAAAAGTGGAAGTATTTACGTCTAACTCGTGCTATGTTCCAAATTTTCAGTAATGTCACCTAAGAAGAGAGCTAGACTCAGCCTTGGGGCCAATGCCACCCCAAGTGTGGTTGTGAATCATGTACCTGATGTCGTGGGTGAGAGTGACTCCCCGGTCTCGAATCTGCCTGGCCCATCTATTCCAGATCCAAGTATTCCTGCTCTAGTTGCGGCAGAGGGTGCTACCATCCCTCCCGCTGATATTCCTAATCTTGATGCAATTCCAGCTTCCGGTCCCGGGGTTTTTGATGGGGACCTTAAAGGAGACATCCATATGTTGACCCAGTTAGTGGTCACTCAGGCCCAGAAATCTCATGATGCCCCTGCACCCCCCAGCGGACAGGGAGATTCCGCCAGCTCCAGAGTCAACCAATTTCTGCGGTTGGCCCCTCCAGAGTTCACGGGCACAGACCCAGAGGCCGATCCACAGGAATTCCTTGATGAAATGTATAAGACCCTTTGAGTGATGAAGGCCACGGAGATGGAAGGGGCTGAGTTGGCTTCATACAGGTTGAGGGGAGTAGCGTATTTATGGTTCGAGATGTGGGAGGATTCTCGTGGGGAGGGAAGACCTCCGGCTAGATGGGATGAGTTTGTAGATGCATTCATGGACAACTTCTTGCCTGCCAAGACAATGGCGGCCCGTGACACAGAGTTTGAGGTCCTCAAACAGGGTAGTATGAGTGTTTGGAAGTACCACATGGAGTTTGTGAGGTTGTCCAAGTATGCTCCTCAGCTAGTGTCGACCATGGATGCTCGAGTTCGGCGATTCGTTCAGGGTCTTAGTCCTTTGGTGGTGAATGAGGCTTCTACAGTGGCCTTACACTCAGATATGAATTATGGGAAGATTGTGGGGTTTGCTCAGGCCACGGAGGTTGGGAAGTTGAAAATACGGGCAGAAAGGGAGAGTGGCAATAGGGCCCGATCAGCGGGTTACTCAGGGAGACCAATTCCGGGGAGAGGGCCATCAGGGTCGTCCCAGTCATATGCCCAGTCCTCAGCAAGCGCACTGCCATCAATGCACAGTTATCAGCAGGGCAGTCACTTGAGGTCAGGTTCAGACAGTAGGAGACCCCATCATTCCGATCGTCCCGGAGGGGAATCACTGCAGCAGGGGAGGTCTTCATTCCCCAAGTGTGGGAGGTTCCATTCCAAGACTTGTTATTTGGATATTCCAGTATGTTATAGATGTGGGCGAGAGGTCATATCCAATAGGACTGTCGTGCGCCCAGTCAGGGCATGGATGGGGGATTTGCTCAGTCATCTGGTTCTTCAGTTGCCACATCATCTGTGCATCCTCCAGCCCCAGCAGGGCGCAGTGTAGTTAGGGGTGGAGCTCATGGTAGAGGTGTATCCAGCCGATTTTACACCTTGAGTGGTTGCCAGAGTGCAAAGGCCTCCCCAGATGTTGCTACAGGTATCTTGTCTGTTCAAGCCATTGATTGTTATGCTCTTATTGATTGGGGGTCCTCTTTGTCTTATGTCACCCCATTCATTGCTTCATGTTTTGGTGTAGAACCCGAACAGCTTCATGAGTCGTACTCTGTATCGACTCCGATTGGTGATTCTATTACAACCGCACGAGTTTATAGGAATTGCATTGTCATAGTATGTGGTCGTGCTACCACGGCCGATCTTATTGATCTTGAAATGGTGAATTTTGATGTGATTATGGGAATGGACTGGCTTTATTCGTGCTTTGCTAAACTTGACTGCCGAACGAGAGTCATGAGGCTTGAGTTCCCTAATGAGCCGGTTATTGAGTGGAAGGGAAATGGTGTGGTGCCAAAAGGTATGTTTATTTCCTACCTTAAGGCTTCGAAGATGATTAGGGTGTATCTACCATTTGGTCCAGGTGGAGGACACCACTTCAAAAGTGTCTGTCCCCGAGTCCGTGCCAGTCGTGAAGGAGTTTTTGAAGTGTTTCCGGACAAGCTTCCAGGGATCCTGCCAGATAGGGAGATTGATTTCGGGATTGATGTATTGCCAAATATGCGACCGATATCTATTCCACCATATAGAATGGCGCCAGCGGAGTTGAGGGAGTTAAAGGAACAACTGAAGGATTTATTAGAAAAGGGGTTCATACAGCCAAGTGTGTCACCGTGGGGTGCCTCGGTTTTTTTTGTCAGAAAGAAAGATGGGTCGCTCCGGATGTGTATTGATTATCGGCAGCTTAACAAGGTCACCATCAAGAATAAATATCCTTTGCCTCTGATAGATGATTTGTTCGACCAATTTCAAGGTGCGAGGTTCTTTTCCAAAATTGATCTACGGTCCGGGTATCACCAATTGAAGATCAGAGAACAGGATATTCCTAAGACCGCTTTCAGAACTCGCTATGGTCACTTTGAATTCTTGGTCATGTCTTTTGGGCTAACCAACGCCCCAGCAACTTTCATGGATCTTATGAATCAGGTCTTCAAGCCATTTCTAGACTCCTTTGTGATTGTTTTCATTGATGACATCCTTGTTTATTCGCGGAGCCGGGAGGATCATGCCGATCACCTCAGGGCAGTTCTGCAGACCCTTTATCAGCACCAGTTGTATGCTAAATTTTCAAAATGTGAATTTTGGTTGGAGTCCGTTACCTTTCTGGGCCATGTTGTTTTCAGTGAATGGATTCAGGTGGATCCCCAGAAGATTGCAGTAGTAAAAGATTGACCTAGACCCACGACCCCGACGGAGATCCGTAGCTTCTTGGGTTTAGCGGGGTATTATCGGAGGTTAGTGGAGGGATTCTCCACCCTCTCCTCCCCTTTGACTAAGTTGACGTAGAAAGCAGTTAAGTTCCACTGGTCCGACGCTTGTGAGAAAAGTTTTCGGGAATTGAAGTCGAGATTCACCTCGGTGCCGATATTGACCTTGCCGGAAGGCACAGAAGGATTTGTGGTTTATTGCGATGCCTCCAAGGTCGGTTTGGGGTGTGTGTTGATGCAACATGGGAAGGTTATAGCGTATTCTTCAAGGCAACTCAAGAATCACGAGAAGAATTATCTGACGCATGATTTGGAGCTTGCGGCAGTTGTATTTGCCTTGAAAATATGGTGGCATTATCTTTATAGGATCCATGTGGATGTGTTCTCGGACCACAAGAGTCTCCAATATTTGTTCAAGCAGAAGGAGTTGAATTTAAAGCAGCGGTGGTGGCTAGAATTGATCAAGGATTATGATATGGATATTTTATAGCATCTAGGGAAGGCGAATGTGGTGGCCGACGCTCTTAGTCGGAAGTCCCTAGGTAGTTTGGCTCATTTGGGAGTGGATCAGAAGCCTTTGGCTTGGGAGGTTTATCAATTGGCCAGTCTGGGGGTTCGTATTTCGACCTCAGACGAGGGGAAGGTTATGGTGCGTAATGGAGCAGAATCGTCACTAGTAGCGGAAGTCAAGGAAAAGCAGCTCATTGATCCAGCATTAGCACAGATGAAAGAGGCAGTTTTGAATAACAAGACTTCGACATTTTCACTCGGTGGTGAGGATAGTGTATTACGATGTCAAGGTAGGCTATGTGTTACATATGTGGATAATCTTCGGGGGAGGATAATGGCGGAGGCTCATAATTCCAGGTATTATGTGCACCCAGGTTCTACGAAAATGTACCGTGATCTCAAGGAAATTTATTGGTGGAATGGTATGAAGAGGGGTATGGCGGACTTTGTATCTAAATGTCCGAATTATCAGCAAGTAAAAGCTGAGCACCAGCGGCCCAATGGGTTAACTCAGCTTGTGGAAATACCAATGTGGAAATGGGAGATGATCAACATGGATTTCATGGTAGGATTACCTCGCACTCAGCGAAAGTTCAACTCAATTTGGGTAATAGGGGATCGACTCACCAAATCAGCTCACTTCTTGCCAGTCAAGTCCACAGATACTGGGGAACAATATGCTCAACTGTATATCAAGGAAATAGTAAGGCTTCATGGAACTCCACTTTCTATTATTTCAGATCAAGGGGCCCAGTTCACAGCTAATTTTTGGAAGAAATTTCAGCAAGGTTTGGGTACTCAGGTGAATCTCAGCACGGTTTTCCATCCGCAGACTAACGGTCAAGCGGAGCAGACTATTCAAACGCTTGAAGATATGTTACGGGCTTGTGTCTTGGATTTCAAAGGTAATTGGGATGATCACTTGCCACTTATAGAATTTGCTTACAATAACAGCTTCCACGTTAGCATTCAGATGGCCCCGTTTGAGGCATTGTACGGGAGGAGATGTAGGTCTCCGATTGGATGGTTCAAAGTGGGTAAAGCAGAATTGTTAGGGCCGGATCTCGTGCACAAGGCTATGGAAAAAGTTAGAATCATTCAGGAAAGGCTGAAAGCTGCTTAGAGTCGCCAGAAATCTTATGCGGACATTCGTCGAAGAAAATTGGAATTCCAAGTTGATGATTGGGTGTTCTTGAGGGTATCTCCTATGAAGGGAGTCATGTGATTTGGGAAGAAAGGGAGGTTGAGTCCTAGATATGTCGGGCTGTATCGGGTCACTCAAAGGATAGGACAGGTGGCCTATAGACTGGAATTGCCCCCTGAAATGTCGTTAGTGCACCCGGTATTCCATGTGTCTATCTTAAAGAAAGTGGTTGGAGACCCATCCACCATCGTGCCAATCGAGGCTATCGAGGTCAATGAAGAGTTATCATATGAAGAATTCCGGTCGCTATTCTTGATAGGCAAGTCCACAAATTGAGAAACAAGGAAGTTGCTTCACATAAAGTGTTATGGAAAAGTCAACAAGTCGAGGAAGCCACGTGGGAAGCGGAAAGTGAAATGAAAGAAAAATATCCCCATCTGTTTGAACAAGTCTAGTAGTGATCGTGCGAACTCTTGTCTCTAAGTAAATTGATGTTGTGTTCAATCTGGTGCAAAGACACCCCATATTTTTCCCCAAATGCTTTACTATTGTAACTCCTCAAGTTGTGCAAGAATTGTATGTGTTGTGATTAATTGAGTCATGCGCAAGCCCCTTTTTGGTAAGTGAAAGTTTTGTAAGAACTCATGTGATAATTGAATTATTAAAGATAGTGTAGATTGGTAATGATTAATTGAAATGCGTATAGTGTATTGAAGTGGTTGGACTACATGGAACTCATTGAAGTGGCCAAATTATATGCAGGTGTTGAGGTAATAAATTGTATACCAGTTGTAGGGATAATAGGGATAGCGTAATGGTGCTTGGAAATAATGTTTTGGGGGCTCTCTGACAGGTAGATAAGTCTAATTACAAAGGAAACTCTGGCAAAATATTTCAAAAAAAGGAGTTTGCATTCCATGTTTTCAAAACCAACCGATATCCAAAATCACCATTCGAGGACGAATGATTTTAAGTGGGGTAGGATGTAAGGCCCCGTGAAAACTTGTACTCAAAACCCGGTAGTCCGGACCTTTTGTACTAATCTATGCTATAAAAAGTCAAGAAATACTGTTTTCCAGAAAATGTGATTCTGCGGTCGAGAATACGGTCGCATATCAGGTATGCGGACTGCATAATCGCTGCAAAGTGAGTCAAAGTATTGGTCGAATTGAAGGTTAAATCTGCAACCTGATATGTGATCGCATAACCGATATGCGGACCGCATAGTCATCGCATATTTCCCTTGGGATTTTTGTGAGGGGAAGTTTTGCGGTGCATTATGCGACCGCAGAACGAGTACGCGGATCGCATTTGTGCCGCATACCCAGGCAGTGTGTTTAGATTTTGGGAGCACTTTTGCGGTCCATTCTGCGGACCACATTTCTACTCTGCGATCGCAAAGTGTGATCGCATACCTAACCCGGGCTCCAATTTTCTAAATTTTAAACCTGACCCCTTTTTCAATAAAACACCCCACCCCCTTATTTTAAACTAATTTTTGAACAAAACTAGAGAGAGGTAAGAGAGGATTATTGGGAGAGAAAGTCTTGTCTCCATCAATTTGATTTTTTAAAGTCACTGGGCCGGGGAATTTCAAGTAATTAACTTCATCTCCTTTCTTGAAGGTAAAATCCCCAACCCTTTTTCATTGTTTTCAAATTTAAAAAAAAGAGGGACTCTCATGCGCTAATTCTTGAAAATGGAAGTTGAGATACACATGCATGTCCTTTAAAACCTAGAATCTAGTAAGAGGAATTGGGTAGAACTAAAGATTTGCAAAAGATGGGTTGGAAACCTAAGTAAGTTCGGGCTGAGTTTGTGAACCTCAAATCTAAGTTATATGTGCTAACTTGTGAACTAGATTGATGGTACTAGGTTGTTGGTGAATTGGAAGTAGAAGTTAAAAAGGGAATTCGACTCCAGGTATGTATGGATAACTTTAACCTTTGTAAAGTCACCTTGTTGGTGTACGAGTAATTGGTATGTGTTACTTATGTGGACTATTTGTGAAATTCCTGTGATTAATATGCCTCGAACGTTGTTGGTTAAGTTTTTCGTTATTGTGGTGTGAGTAAAATGGCAATAACACAAGTGCGTGTGGGTATGAATGTGTTACGTGGTAAGAGTTGTGAAACAAACGATGGAAAGAAATCATAATTGATACAATTAAAACAATTGTGGCAATATCATACGTGACTTGTTGTGGGCAATTATCGTTGTAACTTGAATTGTGTACAGGTTATTGTATATGTTGGAATTGGTATTGATTTTTATAAACACTCTTTGTGAATTATTGTTGTTGTTGTGTGAAATATAATTGTCCGGTAGGATCAGGTTGCGCGCCGCAATACGAAGTAATAAAGTGTGGGTTGTGGTGATAAGGGTGGCCGAGGTAATAAGGGTGGCCGAGGTAATAAGGGTGGAAAAGTGATCGAAATCACTATTGAAATAAAAATATGTGAAAGTTGTTAAACCATTGATGTGATGAAATAATGTTGAAAGGGGAAAAGGAGAGATTGTGGAGTTGTTTGGCTCTGGTTGTTCCTTTCATGTGCATTTGATTGTTGATTCTTTTACTGTTTGTTATTTGTGTACTTCTTGATTTTACTTGGGGTAAAGTTTGCTTATACATACCAGTACAATTCAAATGTACTGACGTCCCTTTTATCGGGGGCTCTACATTCGTGTTATGATTGTAGGTGGTTCCATAATAGGTACTTCAGCCCTCCGACAGTAGCAGTCCTTCACCTCCCGTCAGCTGAATTGGTGAGCCCCTTTCCTCTCGGGGCCCTGCATGGCTCATGCCGCTTTTCTTCCCGGAGTCCTATTTTGGTATTTGTGTAAGGTATAGCCGGAGCCTTGTTTCTAGCATTTTCGTATTATTCTTCAATTGTATTTAGAGGCTCCGTAGACAGGAAACGTTGGTTATGTACTTATGTATTTTGGGCAGTATAACTTGTAAACCACGCTAAGTAACTATGTATGTTATGTAAATCTCGTAAGAATGTGTTTAAATTTATAAATGGCTAACACACTTGGTTAATGGGTGATGGAAATGCAGGGTATCACGTGAAATAGGAAAGGCACCCAGGTTCGCTTGGCTGGGGGCTACCCGGTCGAGCGTCGGTCGCGCCCCTCGGTTTTTGGGGCGTGACAATGGCCCGAGCCAACTTCTGCTCGGTCTTTTCGGATATCTCCTTGGCTCGAGCATTTGCAGTAGCGGCATCCCCCTTGTATGAGGACACATTTTCAATGGCCTCAGCCTTGGCTACAAATAATGCAGTGACCTCCTTCTGAGCATTTCAAAGAAGATCATGGGTCGAGGATAACTCTCCCCGTAAAAGGTCTTTTTCCCCGATCACGACCCATTCTGCCTCTGCAGCTCAAGGATCTCCGCATCCTTGGCTGCAATCTCCTGCTGAAGTTGCCCTACCAGGGCATCCTTTTGCCCAATTTGCAAAGGCGAAGCAAGATCATAAGCATCAAGTTATAAGAATAAAAGGATGAGCACATGAATGTCGTGTTACCTACTTGGCAAAGCTTGTCCTTTCCTTGTGCACCGCCTCCAAGCTTGCCCGAAGCTCACCCAACTCCTCTTCCTTTCGGGCGGAAGAAGCCTCTGACTTATTTAGCTTCAAGGTGAGCTTCTCAAGTTCCTTCTCACGGCATGAAAGCTCTTCTTGCAGCTTGAAGAAGGAAAGGTCATACAACTTCTTGACCTACAACAAAGGCAAAAAAGTAGAGAAGAGAAGGGAAACACTTGAAGCGCAAATGGTATGTTGAGAATATTACCTGTTGTTGAAGCTTCTCGGCCTCCTCAAGAGTGACGGGGGCGTTGAGGTCTATGTCAACGTTTATGCCCACGAAGTACTCCTCGAGCATATCTTCCTCTCCATGAGAGGCCCCCACACCGGCGATACCCGTATCATGGACATCCCTAATTTCCCCCGGTAAAAACGAAGGGCCCAATTTAAAGCCACCCAGGAAGATCTCTTCAGTACGAGTTTGGTCCGCCTCGACCACTCCCGACCCAGCGGCCTTCTGACCAACAACTTGTGGAGCATCAGCAATCCGCCTTGCCCTTTTGTTACACCCCATATTTTCGTACATGAAAATACGCCATAAATAAATTAATGAGAGCCCGAAAGTGATATGTAACATCCCGCAGTATTACATTACGGTGATGTCATGTTTCACAGTATTAAGTTACAACGACGTTGCACCCAGAAGTATTGTATGCTAAAAATTTCGTTTTCAGTTAACCGATGTAAGACTCGGGGATTAAATCATCTTGACATTAACATACTTACGTTATTTATAGCAAGCAATAAATAAGTTTTATGAAGAATAAGAGAGTACACGGATTAAAAAAATGAGTTTAGTTAAAAGTAGTCAATTTGGAATAAAATACGGGTCGAGCGATAATACTCGATAATTACGAACTAGTACCATGTAAGGTACCATATGACCACGATTGTATAATATATAAAATATTTATAAAGTATTTAAAAATAAATAAAATTTTAAATAATTTGTGATAATTTTTTAATTATGCTGGTAATTCGTTAATTACCGGATAACGGGACATTACCTAATTAACTAATGAGTTATGGGATAAGATTAAAACCCCACCCTACCCCCACGAAGAAGAAAACCACTGCCAAAACATATAACTCATAGTCATATTAGGTTAGTAGATTGTCAAACAAAATGAAGACAAGCTCATTAAATGCCAACACTTGTGATCCTCCATGCAATCCATTCCACCGTCAACAACTAATAATACAAACAAATAATAGTAAATGTCTGTATGAGCTTTCTTTCCCATTTTCCACTTCCTTAAGCAAGAAAGATACAACTAAAATGAAGAAACCCTTAAAAAGATTGAGCGTCTAAATTCTTATTGTATTGATTCTTTCTTCTTTGTGGCAATTTTACCGGAAACAATGTGCGTTCGTATGAGATGGTCCTATAAGACAAAGTAGGTGGAAGTATTAATTATATGATGTCCTAATGTTTTGGCATACAGGAGAAAGATCATGCATGAATAGTTCATTAATTGTAAGGATGCAAAATGACACACTGATATGATATATATATCCAAGTGTTTTGGATGTGTACAGTGAAAACAAGCGAGTACATGCATATTCCTGGGTGTTTTCCTTAAATATCAAGACAACATAAATTGGGAGTATCTTAAAAATTATTGTTGGAATAGGATTGAGCCAGGTGCTAATGGCTAAGTTAGAGTGCACATTAATTCTACTCAGAACATGCAAAGTGATGGAAAATATTGGAATGATGAGATCACGAAAATTCTCTTTTAGCGTGAGGCATATATCATGAATGACATCGTCGTTAAGGATATTTCATCAAATGTAGGTTTAATCTCCAGGTATGTTAAGGCTAAGCTATTCTTTTATTTGGCATGATCTCGTCATTACATTCATATCCCGAAATTTACGTATATTTTGTTAGTCTCGCAAATTGCATATATTTTCCTAGTATTGTAAGTTATAATATTCTCCTTATCAGGACTGCATATTCAGTTGAGTATTTCCTTCTTCCAGTCAAGAGAGCAGAGAATTTATATATATTCAGTATTAAAAGTATTTTCATTACCATAGAACTATAATCGATAGGCAGGCCCCTATTGGGCAACCTCTGATCAGATGGTAAGTTATATGACGATCCTACTGTGGCCGAGCGCATATGAGCAAGTCCAGTTGGTCGAGATACAGAGCCTTGTATGGTCGAGCGCTTATGAGCGAGCCTACTATGGCAGAGCAGATATATATGTATACCGAGCCTTATAGGGCCGGGCAGCTATTTTACTTACTATATTGAGAGAATTGAGTCAGTATCAGCAGGTAAGCATATCTTCAGATTATCTTTGACTTCCAGCTACTTGTAGTTATTATATTATCAGTTCAGTTTCAGCTTTCAGTATATTGCCTTACATACTCAGTACATTATTTTGTACTGACGTCCCTTTTCTGGGGGCGTTGCATTTCATGTATGCAGGTCAGACAGACAAACGGGTAGGCCTCTTCAATAAGTGTTTCTCGAGTTCAGCTTGATCGGTAAGCTCCATGCCTTTCGGAGTTTCCGGGTCTACAGCCTTATGTACATCTTGTATATATATGGATATATATCATTAGTAGGTCATGGAGCTGTTCCGATCATAGTATATCCATCAGTAGAGGCTTGTAGACATATTCTATCAGTTAGTGTAGTATGTTGGGCTTCCAGGCCTTGTATGTATATTTGGTTGGTTTGCCAGCTGTAATAATTATAACGGCCTTGTCGGCCCAGTTTTATATTGACATTTAGTCATCATTCGCAGTCATTTTACTATGTGGCCCATGGCCAAAGTATGATATCATATGTTCAGAGCCCCTTAGTTGCAAGTTGGTACGCAAGGATAGGTGTGGCATTGGGTGTCGGTCTCGCCCTCTAAGTTCAGGGCATGACAAAAGTGGTATCAGAGTAGTTTTGTCCTAGGGAGTCTACAAGCCGTGTCTAGTAGAGTCTTGTTTATGGGTGTGTCATACACCACACTTATAAGTAGGAGGCTACACGGCATTTAAGACTGTTACTCTTTCTTCTTACTCTAGATCGTGTGGTAGAGCTCACTTATATGAAGTCAAAAAATTCGAAATTCTATATTATTCGTAATAAGACGATACCTACATCCGGAAAGATGGTTGGAAAAAGAGATAGTTGTGGAAGAGCTGAGTCAGAGGAATTCAATTTGTATGATGCCTACGATAAGTAAATATGAGGTCTTTAGTAGATCACGGGTATACTGAAAGGTGTAAGCTTTCTGATAAGAAGCCTTAAGGCAAGAATGCTTATCCATCTTTATGGTGAAGGACAATGAGAGATTAAGAAGACAAGTACAAGTTTCAGCAAGTAAAAGGAGCAAGGTGAAAAAGGGTACGAGGTACCCAGTTAATGAAGGTTAACAGCGTTATAATTGAGGCAGAGGAACATAAGCTTTTTGAGTTATATTCAATAGTAACGGAGGTATATACAATTGGTCGCACCCCTTCCAAATATGACCTATAGGGGGTAACAAAAGTAGTATAAGAAGATATGATGGATGAATTATTTGCCTCAGTTTACATTTCCGAAGGATATTGCAAATATGCTAATAGATCTCCTTATGAGACACCAGATGGTGCACTCTGAAATAGTGCAGCCAGATATGAGTACTACAAACACATGCACTATAAGCCTTGAAGGAATAAATATTACCTTAGTATGGCTCGTGTCACTAGTAAAGCGAGAACATTAAGCAACTTGAAGAGCCGATGAATGAAGCAAGGAGAGTTAAAAGCGAAAGAATGTCGTGTTGAAGTTTTCACAAGAAAAGGGATATGCAGAAATAATAGCAGAATAATGAGAAGAGAGATAAGAAAACATTATGAATAAGGTGTGATACATGAATGATAACGGTAGAGTATTATAGAACCTATTGTCAAATGAAGAAAGAGACGAAAAGTGATGGGCCTTAAGAAAACAAAATAGTATAGGCCATACAGTCACATCCTCATTTTGGGGAATAAGTTTGTGACTCTAACGTGATTACCAGAAGGGAGAATTAAACCCCAGAATAATAGGAATCAGTATGGACTGGTGAACAAGATAAACTAAATATAAAAAGGAATTGAGTGATTTGATGATAGTCAGCATCATGAGAATTGTAGATTGCATTCCGGCAATAATAGAATAGACAACAGAAGAAGATCCATGATGAGTTCAGGAAATGGTCATTCAGGGAGACGCTTCCCTAAAGCAAGCAATGTGAGAAAAGTTAAGCTTAAGAGACTGTATATGCCAGTTACACTAAGTGTCACCATCACGAGCGTGGGATTTTGTTATCCTTAGTACAAAAGGATTACCATAAAGTGAGTAAGGGTCATTGATAATGTGAGAGGACGCCAAAGATGAAGAGGAAAAAGATATATAAGCAGGTCGTCATAGCTCCAAGTCTTAGTACACCCCTAAAGGGAGGAATATGGAGTGATGTGACATTAAGTAAAATTAAGTGGTTCTAGTGACTATGAAATGGTAAAGGAAGAATGCGATAAATGAAAGAGGAATGAGATGGAACTTATCCAAATCTTACAGATACGCTACGATTCAAGAATATTGTGTAAGAACGATGTCAAGGAGAGGAAGTAAAGGTTCCTGCCCGAATTATTATTAATAAATAAGGAGACAGTGCGAGATCGTAAGTTAAGACAAAGGAAATAACCTAAGAAAGATTATGAGGAATGTTGACATGATAATGGGCCAACAAGTAGTTAGTAATTGGTTAGGAAAGATCCCAGTTATAGCTAAACAAGAGGTTATAGACGAGTCGTCAGACCGTGTGATATAAACAAAGTAGAATCTAACATGGAGAGTTCAGCCTCGAAGAATATCATTATAATACTTGAGATATATTCAAACAAGAGTCAGGGTAGATAAAGAAACCGTATGAGTGTTACGGGGATAAAAGAAAGTGCCACGGGGAAGGCAGTCAAAATATCAGTTCAGAAGAAACCATACAAAAACAAGGGCACGGAGGTAAGAAACTACGGATGATTACAAACAAGTAAGGACATCAAAAAGGTCCGTAATAAGGTCATAGCTTTACCAGAATCAAGGGTTCTCCCTAAGTACTACAACGAAAGACTAGCTAAGGAGATAAGAAAAAAGGCTTTAACCTAAGCACAACGACCTAAAGAAGAAATGGTTGTGTAACAACAATCGCGCAACAACATTGTAAGCATTCCAAAGGAAAGTGGCACTTACCGTGGCTAATGAACGGAAAGTAAGAATTAAATGTAATTGCATACGTTTTAAGAGAGCTGAGATGGAACAGAAGGAATTATTCGATCAATGATCTAGAGTTAGTATGTTATGGACACACTCAAGATTTTGGAGCATTATATTTGTTGTCAATCATACAGCCATAGAAGACTCTAGTATAAGTTGAAAAGAAGAATTGAGCCCACGGCATAGACAAATGATGAATTGTTAAAAGATTGTATCATGGATATTCCATAACGCCCATGAAAGGCTAAGGCAATAACTGATAACATGAGACACAAATTGGAAGGTAGCTTAAACCTACATAAAGGCTGATCGGAAGGAAGAGAAAGCTAGAGAATCACATCACCCAAGTAAATCAAGAGTCTGATTATTGGACCTAGAAAAATTATAGAAGTTGTGCTTGAGAACATGAGAGAATCACTCTTAATATCAGATGTTCAAGAGGAATAACATTAATATCATATGTTCAAGAGAAATAACATAACAACCATAATCTATAATGGCTCCACAAGAAAGCCAGTTAGAAGAAGTACCAGCCTCATAAGAAGTCAGTACGAAGCTCCTATCGGATAGTGTATGTAGCAGAGGTGTGAGTATTATAATAGAACTTCAAGTTATGGATGTGAATTATACCTATGTAGGCGGGAGGTGATGAAAGAGATAGAAGATACAATACGATATTTTAAGGTAAGAAAGGTAGAGGTGAACAACATACGACATATTCAAAGGCAGGATATGTGAATAGTCCATACTTCGGATAGAAGGCTAGAAGTGCTGTGATTCAATATCCAGGAATGATAGCAGCATAGTCAGTGTCATATCTCATAGCCTATGGTTCCTAGGTATCGAGGAGGCTAATTAAGATAGTAAAGAAGAGTTAGAGACAATGTGATGTCCCGCTTGATGTTCCATAATGGCATAAGAAAATCTATGGTGAAAGCAAGTTGAAGGAAGGTTGTGGGTAGAATAAATAGATATGTATAGATCCCAAGCTAAAGTATAGTAGAGCGACAAAGTTTTAACGAAACATGAGTAAGGATGAGGAAAGTCAAGTGAAAGGGTGAAGAGAACGGATAAGTCCTCGGGATTGAAAGCCATGAAAACAAGAAAGTTAATGGTTTCTCTAAGTTATAGAAAGTTCAGTACAGCCTGAATGAACTCAAAAGGAGTCTAAGACTAATAACATTCAGAAGAGATGGAATGCTCCCCTGTTAATAGAATGAGGGTGTAATTATTATAGAAAAAAAAATAACGTTTGGGCCTTCTATTAAGTAATGATCTGACAAAGAAATGAAAGTAACTTGGGATTTGGTAGCAAACCTTAGTAACGAGAAGTCAAGGTAAGAATTATGGTATAGTATGACCTATGTAGATGCAGTAAAGTCATACGAGTGGATAATCACGCCTATAGAATAAGATATAGCAATATTCGTAAGTTCGACCAGAAAAAAAAAAGAGAAGAACTTCAAGATTGGCTGAGGAAAAAGGAGAGGAGAGTCGCATAAACACACTTACAAGGTTAGTATCGTAGGAGCTGCATGATGGGAGGTAGCAACAATTATGAGATTGGGAGAAATTTGATCACAAGTCATGGCATTGGAAAGAGGCCTAAAAGGGGGGAATACTTTGGCCTTTGGACTTATTCATAGAACTATTGCCTAAAGGGCAACAGGACTACTAAAGTATTCTCAAGAGCTATGGGATATGAGAACGATAAACACATCAATCAACATTCGAGGATGAATATTCCAAAGGGGGGTATGATGTTACACCCCATATTTTCGTACATGAAAATACGCCATAAATAAATTAATGAGAGCCCGGAAGTGAGATGTAACGTACCGCAGTATTACATTACGGTGATGTCACATTTCACAGTATTAAGTTACAACAACGTTGCACCCTGAAGTATTGTATGTTAAAAATTTCGTTTTCAGTTAACCGATGTAAGACTCGGGGATGAAATCATCTTGACATTAACGTACTTACGCTATTTATAGCAAGCAATAAATAAGTGTTATGAAGAATAAGAGGGTACACGGATTAAAAAAACGGGTTTAGTTGAAAGTAGTCAATTTGGAATAAAATATGGGTCGAGCGATAATACCCGATAATTACGAACTAGTACCATGTAAGGTATCATATGACCACGATAGTATAATATGTAAAATATATATGAGGTATTTTAAAAATAAATAGAATTTTAAGTAATTTGTGATAATTTTTTAATTATGCTGGTAATTTATTAATTACCGAATAATGAGTTATGGGATAAGATTAAAACCCCACCCCACCCCCACGTGGCAGCAAACCACTGCCAAAACATATGACTCATAGTCATATTAGGTTAGTAGATTATCAAACAAAATGAAGACAAGCTCATTAAATGCCAACACTTGTGATCCTGCATGCAATCCATTCCACTGTCAACAACTAATATTACAAAGAAATAATAGTAAATGTCTGTATGAGCTTTCTTTCCCATTTTCCACTTCCTTAAGCAAGAAAGATACAACTAAAATGAAGAAACCCTTAAAAAGATTGAGCTTCTAAAATCTTATTGTGTTGATTCTTTCTTCTTTGTGGCAATTTTACCGGAAACAATGTGCGTTCGTATGAGATGGTCCTATAAGACAAAGCAGGTGGAAGTATTAATTATATGATGTCCTAATGTTTTGGCATACAGGAGAAAGATCATGCATGAATAGTTCATTAATTGTAAGGATGCAAAATGACACACTGATATGATATATATCCAAGTGTTTTAGATGTGTACAGTGAAAACAAGCGAGTACATGCATATTCCTGGGTGTTTTCCTTAAATCTCAAGACAACACAAATTGGGAGTATCTTAAAAATTATTGTTGGAATAGGATTGAGCTAGGTGCTAATGGCTAAGTTAGAGGGCACATTAATTCTACTCAGAACATGCAAAATGATGGAAAATATTGGAATGATGAGATCAAGAAAATTCTCTTTTAGCGTGAGGCATATGTCATGAATGACATTGTCGTTAAGGATATTTCATTGAATGTAGGTGTAATCTCCAGGTATGTTAAGGCTAAGCTCTTCCTTCATTTGGCATGATCTCGTCATTACATTCATATCCCGGAATTTACGAACATTTTGCTAGTCTCGCAAATTGCGTATATTTTTTTAGTGTTATAAGTTATAATATTCTCCTTATCGGGACTGCATATTCAGTTGATTATTTCCTTCTTCCAGTCAAGAGAGAAGAGAATTTATATATATTCAGTATTAAAAGTATTTTCATTACCATAGAACTATAATCGATAGGCAGGCCCCATAGAATTGTGGTAGGACAGCCACACACCTTGAGGAAAGTATGGAGTGATTCGAAATTCATGGTGGACAGTGATTAGGACTACGGACTTAATTCGAAATGTTGGCCAATATACGGCAGAAGATTTGACACAACAGGAAGGATTTGTTTGATATGAAGAAGGATAAAACATGACTTTGAATTGAAAATTATTGTCGTACATTTAGTTGATATCCATGAGGAATGAATGGACTTGTACAACTAGTGAATGAGCATAGGCTCAGGATGGGTTACTGATTTCGTAGTAGTTGTGCAGTGCAGTGTCGTTAGGAGATGTCGGCATGTAATCTCAACAGGTGGGTTATCCCCTGCGAGTAGGTCAGCGGTCGCGTGATGCTGACGGAGCTTTTACAAAGAATTCTAATGGCTACCAGGTAAGAGGTTGAATATGCGAATGTGTTTAATGATTCGGAAGTGTTCATGAAATGCTAATGGAAGGATTTCGAGGAATTTGCCGAGTTGGTTGTGCAAGATCAGTTCAGTGATGAAGAAAGAATATTGGTGGGTTCCGGAGTTTTGTAATATTAGCTTCAAGCTAAGTCGGAGAGTCTCACCGACTACGAAAAGGTCGCATGGTTGCCTACTTGTGAGGTTTCAGGTTATCGGCGTATTGGTGAGTTATTATAGCTAAGGGAAAAGAACATCAAAGGTAATTTGAGAAATTGATTTGAGAAATGTGTGCCATAAATGGCCTTATCGATTATTGTTTGGTCTTTTGAAAGACTTGGGATTTTGTGTTTCGTACAGAGGTGATTTACAAGGGAAGTGATTCAATAGGGTGTTTCATGGAGATGGATGTTCATGTACTAGCAGATCCTTGGAATTGATTATATTGGGGACCAAGCCAGAGTGGTGACTCTCAACAACGGTCCTAGTGAATTCGAAGGTTAGAAATGTGGTTCCTAAGGATTTCAAGCCAACGGTATGGTTAAGAATCGAGCTTAGCGGATTATGATAAGTGGCTAGGAATGTTCAATGATATTTTTGTCTTGCGATGGAAACCTTATGATATTCCGTACTTTAGTCATTTATACTGTATTATGGGTTGTATGCCATGTTTGAGGCCTTGCGCTAACCTGTTGATACCCTTAGGGGCATTTTTACTATTTTTCCTCACTTTACTTGTTGAAAGCATATCCTCAGTCATGTTTTACCTATTTAAATATTTAAAATTGTTTTATCACCCTATTTCTAATTGTGAGGACTGTTTGGGCTGAGTTCACTAATTTTGAATGAGTCAAGTGCAGAGCAAAGTCATGAACTAAGGCCAAAGAAAAACCTTACCATAGTTAGGATAAGGCAATGTACTGAAACGGGTTATAAATAAAAACCTTGTGTCTATTTTTCTTTTTAAATCTGTTATAAGAAAAACAGTTACGAGAAAGTTATATATGTAATTCAAATACATGTAAAGTGTTATTCAAAACTAGACAAAGTTCAAATAAAAACTTGTCAAAGTTATTTCAAGAAACATGTGTATTCCTATTTCTTTTATCGTATATTAACACCGTTATGAAGTTGAGACGTCTTCTTCATTAAGTGTCGAATATAAAAGGGCCCTCTTTTATAAATTTCATGATTAATTTAAGTATTCATGAAGTTAACAGAAGCATTTTTGAAGAATAAAAATGCAAGTTATTCAGTAAGTCCTTAGAAATAAAGGCAAGAATAAATAAAACAGAAGTTCAAATAGTAATGTAAACTTCTTAATATTAGAAAGTTTAGACTAAGTATGAACTTAGTCATAAATCAAAAGTTGTTTATCCATATTGCCCCATAAAATGTCTGGGACTTAAGTTTCCAAAACAAACCCTCAAATGAGACCAAGGGTTATAACCACATTTCACCAAAAAGAAGAAAAACACAACACAAAGAAGTTCAAATAAACTTTTCACTGATTTGATGAAGGGACTGAAGCAGGGACCTCAACAGCAGCGGGCTCAACCTGGCTTAAAGTAGTGTGGATACCCATATCAATTTTAACATTTTCAGAAGCTTCAACTGCGGGAGAAGAAAAATTTTGGTTTTGTTGAGCCTTCTCAATAGTCTCTTTGTTCTTGGCTAACTCAGATTCCAAGTTAAAATTCTCTTGGCTAGCTTCAACAAGGGTATCGCGGCGAGAATTCAAAAATGCCCAACTCACTTTAATGGCAGATTTATCTTCAAGGATCTTGTAGTCTCTTTCCCAATCTGCAATTTCATTTTTTAACTTTTTATTTTCAGCCAAGGCAGATTCATAAGAAGCTTGAAGAGAGGCATGGAAATTTTCTATAGAACAAACCTTATCAGAAGATACCCGGAGGTCTTCCTGAGTTTGGGTCAAATTTTGCACAAGTTTACCAGCATATGCTTCCTTCTCAGCCAAGAGAGCCTTCAACTCTCTGATCTCTTCACTTGCCTTAGAAAGCTGCTCGGAAAAAGAGGTTTCAAGATGAACCTTTTCCTTATCTGCTTGACTTGAGGAAGCCTTTTCAACTGCCAATTCCGAAGTCAAGGCCCATACCTGTTACTCTAAGGTACTCTTACTTTCTTCTAACAATTCTACATCAATCTGAAGACTTTCATACTATTCCTTCCAATTATATGCCTCGAACTGATAATCACGTACTAACTGCTCTGAGAGTAACCCTTCTGATCATCTCCGTGCCGATAAGGTTGGCCTAAAAAAAGGAAGGGAACGAGAAAGAAATGATAATCCTGAAGATAGAAAAATTGGCAAAGTAAAAGTTTGAAGAAAGGAATACCTTCAAAGAAGCATGTACTATGTCATTAATCAAGGTCAAAGAACTATGGCTGTCTAGCTTAGTTCTGTCAATGGGACCAATTAAAGGCTTTAGCCACACATCAACGTGACCTGATTTCCTTAAAAGGTTACCCTCAGCGGGGACTTCAACAGTAACTTGCCTCATAACACCACTCCTAATTGAGGAATCAACCTTAGTATGATGAACGGGTTGAGGGGGAATTGTTGAAGAAGGAACAGTAAAAGCACTAAAAACATCCTGGGGAGGAACGGAAATAGCCACGATCGGCAAGGAAGGCATTACAAGAATGGGAGTAGAAAAACAAACAGGGGGCTTCCTCAGAAATTGGACCTAAACCATGAGCAGCAGCGGGAACATCATCAACATCATCAGGGATCACTATCGGGGCTTCAGCAGACTCGGTAAGAGGAATAGAACAACGCGGGGATGCTTCTGCTTCATCGTTGCAAATAATACGTCTACGAGCCCGTGGCCTTGTTATCAAGGAATCCCCGTCTTCATCTTCTTCGGAGTCTTGGTCATCAACGGCTTTTCTTTTCGATGAAGAGCCCAAAATTATTTCTTGGTCCCTTTCCAAAGAAATACGAGAAGCCGCAACCGCCTCGGCACTAATCCCTCGAACTACAAATCCTGATAGAGAGAAGGATTAAAATTAGTTCAAGAAAAAGACACTGAGGAGTTAAATAAAAACTCTTAGTAAAAGAATTTTTCCTTACCATGAGTTTTTACTTTTCAACCAAAGCGGTGAGATAATAGGGGCAGCAACAAACCTGGCATACCAGCCACGGTCTTTGTCATCTTCGGGGCTAACCAGAACTCTTTTGCTCCTTGGTACTAGTGTAAAAACACCATTGCGAAAGAGTCTGGGGGAGTAAATATGAATTAAATGGGAGAAAGTAAAAGGTACACTGGCCATATTGCTCAAATGCCTCAAACAGGCAACAGCCCTCCATACTATTGGGCCAATTTGACTTAAGCAAACATCGAAGAAATGACAAAACTCGAAATAACAGGATCAATAGCAAGTTTGAATCCTAATGTGAAAGGGTACGTATATGTGAGCACGTGATTTTTGCCTCATACGAATTACTCCAAAAGAATTCCCAAAATTAGGTCTTTTCTTTAATTATGTGTTATTTTTCGGAATTATTATGTGATTTTCCTAATTGTTTGCATATGTTTGTCTGCATGTTTAATTTTATTAATGCATTAAAAATACAAAAGTTATAGCATCTGCATTTAGGATTTGATTTTTACATTTTTTGGAATTAATTAATAATTAGGCGTTTTACAAAAATGAAAATTCATAAAAAATAACATATTTTTTATTTTTAGTCAAATTGTGTGGTTTTCTTTTAATTTAGTATTTAATTATTTATGATAATTATTATTTAGAGTTAATTAATATTTTTATAGCTAATTTGGGTTTTTATAATTTAATTAGGGTTTTAGTTTTAATTTTTTGAAAAAACAATGGGAAGAAAAGAAAAGAAATTGAATTAAATAAAGGAGGGAAATCCAGTTTGGGCCAATCTGGCCAAAAACATTCTAAGCCCAAAGAAAATCAGTCCAAACCCACTCCAAATCCAATTAACCCAACCCAATACAAACCCCTAACCGGTTCGTCTCAGCCTAGACCCAAAACGGCATCGTTTTGTAATGGCTAACCCTGGCCGTTGATCTTTGATGATAAAACAGCCCAGAGCTTCGCCCGTTACCCGACCCTGACCCGCCCCTAAACTGGTCTGGCCCCATGAAACCGAAACGTCCCCGTTTTAATTATTGATTCAATCAGAACCGTTGGATTCCAATCATCCAACGGCCTTGATTGAATCAATAATTTTAATATGTCAAAACTTATCAGACCCCCTTACCACCTCAGAACCCGCCTCTTTCGTCTCTCATCTCTCTTCAGAGACCAATCAACACACCACCGCCTTCCGCCCGCTGGAAATCACCCACGGCGGCGGACGGTGGCCAACCAGCCCCAAATTTACACCGTAGAACCCCCTCACTCCCCTCTTCACAAATCCGTAACCCGTTACCTTCGAACATCCCTGGAGCCCTTCGAATATCGATTCGAAGAGATGAACCCTAGCGCTGCCCTAACTTTTTCCGATGGCGGCGCCACCTCCAATCAACCCCAAACTAACACGCCATAACCTCCACAACCCCCTCATGCCCAATATATCATTAGTTTCCCTCGAATGTATCCAGAACTCTTCAAATATCGAATCTGAGTTCGAGCCTTAGAACCCTAAAATTCTTATCAGTGCATGAAATATCATTTAGCTGGATTTCTAGGCTTATTCAAGCTTGTTTCATCACAAAATAATGACGCTCGTTTGTTCTGCACCAAGAACAAACGTTTGGTATTATTTTGGGTTGATTCAGAGTGCCAATTCCAAGTTTGAGCCTGTCCGGTGAGTTCTTTCCTAGTTTTTGTTTATTTTCGTTATTATTATTCTATTGTTCGCCTTTCCCCATCTCTTTTTCTTTTCTCTGGTCAATTTCAATTGAAAACTCGACCAATCTTCTGGTATAAACTATCTTTTGATTTGTGGTTTTGTTTTTCAGAATGTTTGGTAAATTTGTTTTTGGTTTCATAAGTTCGTGTGGTCTGTTTGTTTAGAATTTGGAAATCGTATCTCGTTTAATCACTTAGTCAGAATAATTAGGATTAGTTCAAAAGTTTGGTTTAACTTCTTGTTTAATTATGTTGATAAGAACTGATTAATGTAAGTATAATTCAAGTGTTTATCTACTTAAGAAGCTTCTAATAGTGGTAGGGTTGGGATTGTAATAACTGTTTAAATTAAGAAAGCACTAAGCTAGTGGGTAGTTAAAAATAAAAAGGTGAATTGATAATGGAGGATACACTAAAATGAATGCCTATTTAAAGGTTGAACTTGAGAGGTGTTAAGGGGGACAAAGTAAAAAAAACGCAAGAGAGAACAATAGAGTTAAGACCTGAAAAAGACAGAGATAGAGGCGGTTGGAACTTCAAGAGAGAAAATCTAGAAAAATCAAAAATAGCTGAAAACCAGAAAAAAGATGGGAAATGTACTGTTCCATTGAAAATTCTGCTTGAGTCTTGAGATTTTGATCTTAAAAGTATGATGTTTCATTTGAAGCTGGGAGTACTGTTTCATTGAGTTTTTTTTCAAGATTTTCTGATTTCTTTTGCTTCTGAAAACAAAAGTCTTTTATTCTAAGATTTGAAATGGAGTGACAGTGATTTTGAAAGTTTTTTTGATCCAAGCTTTGATAAGGATCACTGTTTCGGTGGAATTTTGAGTTGATTTCATCTGTTCTGGGTACTGAATTTGGTTGAACTCTATTGTTGTTACTGTTGATATCTCAGCCTCTATTGGTTTTGTTGTTCAATCTCAGGTATACCTTGACATTTATGGAAATTACTTGAATTTAACATGGAGCATGACTATGATATATGAAATTGCTGCTAACTTGCCATGAATCCTCTAGTTTGTTTTTTACTTTCATGTTCTGATTTTTGTGTATTGAAGTTTGTCTAAGCTACCCGGCCTCATAGTGGAACATTGGTTGGTGGTTACTTGAGAAGGCTGTAGCCAATTTGTTTTTTGTAATGACTCACTCTTCTATTTCCATTTCTATAGTTGAGTGTTTGGTTTTGTAGTACAGAGACTTTCATTATAAGTGCTGAATATGGTCTGCTGCATCTGTGAGTATTAAGGAGGCTGAAGTAAGCCTCAGAATTTTCATTTTGTTGCTTGCTAGGCAGATCCTTTTGTGGAATTTGGTTATTAGAAGGTGATACATTATAGTACCCTGTAGCATATTCATCAGGTGCTTATTTTTAGCATGGTTCTGATTCTCCGTATTGTTGTACTTTGCATTTCATTTTGTGTCGAAACTACTGGCCTGGAATTTAGAGTGGGATGCATGCTCTTACATTTCCATTTCAAAAGCATTTTCTTGTTAGGCATAAACTGGAAATGAGTGCCTGTAATTTGCATGGCTTTAAACTTGGGATAGAAATCACAAACATTTGTCTACGAATTGTTCTCATCCATCATATAGCGTGTTAGCTTTGTTTGAGAGAAATAGCATTCTGAATCCACTCATGATTACGAGTATTTAAGTCAAAATTGACTCAGCTTTAGTGAAGACAGCCCCTGATTTCAATCACTAATGATGAAGTATTGGACTTGGGCCTCTAACGTTGGCCCATTTCTTGCGTTCGTATCTCTTGGTGTATGTAGCAGTATGAATCCTACATTGGTCATATGGGCTCACCCTTGGGCCCAAATGTCTCGAACAGACACTGGCCCCCCTTTCACTCTGTTGCCCAACTCCCTGGTTAACGGGACTTACCAACCAAGCCCCCTTTTTACCGTAAGCTGAGTTCTTAACAATAGCCTAAGGTGAGATGTTATAAGTAGAATAATTTACGGCCCTCATCAATTTAGATTGAATACCCCCACTTGATTAGAATAATTCGAGGTACGTCGTGCCAAATAAAATGACAAATGCGTGGCCCTCGTATAATTACTTCTTTTAAAATACTTAGAATTTGAGACGTGCCATTTAGCGAATTTTTAGGGCCCTCGCAAAGTTAATAACGCGTTAGTTGCTTTAGGCACATATTTTAATAATTTATCTCCATAAACTCGGGTGCATATTTATGTGACTCAAATCCAAATCTCAACGATGTTAAAATGTGTCAAAGACCACGGGTGCATTTATGTGACGTGGTTCTAGACGTGTTTTAATAACGTCGCAATTTTCTCTAAAAAGGAACAAAAGCGGTTAAAGTTAAAATTGCACATAGGTTCAAATTGTTCTAAATCAAATAATTAAGCCAGATATAATAGTTGAGCGACCGTGCTAGAACCAAGGAACTCGGGAATGCCTAACACCTTCTCCCGGGTTAACAGAATTCCTTACCCGGATTTCTGGTTTCGCGGACCATTAAACAGAGTCATTCTTTTCCTCGGTTCAGGATTTGAACCGGTGACTTGGGACAACATAAATGTCCCAAGTGCCGACTCTGATTTTTAATTAAATAATCTAGTTTCGATTGTCACTTAAATTGAAAAAAAACTCCTTTTATACCCTCCTGGGTGTAGGAAAAAGGAGGTGTGACAACTCTGGCGACTCTACTGGGGACTGAACCTAGAATCTCTGGTTCAGGGTTCAGAATTCGAGCTTAGATAAATTGTTATATTTGGATTTATCTGATTTTGTTACATGTTTGGGCCTAATGTGCTAAATGTTTGCTTTTTACCGCTTTGATATTATCTGAACTGTATATATAAACTACTACGAAATCCCTCTCTTCTCTCTCCTGAGGAGTGCACGCTGGTCGTGACTTCTTTCTGTTAGTGTCCTATTCCAAATAGAACGAGGTTCGGACAAGTTGCAAAGCCAGATGATCTTTTGGTTACCGGTATGTAGCCCCTCCTCGGCTCGAGTTGTCCGCTCGGGTAAGCCAGGTCTAGAACAAATAAACCCAGGTTTTAGACCTAGTATAACAAGACCTCATGTCGGATCCCTAGTAGGAACGTTTGTCTGCATCATGTGCATTTTCACTTTGGAGACTCAACACAGAGGTTGGGTCTGTCTAGGACAGGTGTACCAAAAATAAAAAAGACCATCCTGATGCATCTTACTTGCTATTTGTGCATTTATTTGCTTCGAATTTGCATGTTGACCGGCTTTTGAATAAAAGGAAAGAGTTTGGAAAAGAAAATAGCAGTGTGAGGGCTAAGGAAGGTAACTACCTGTTTTGAAAAACTATATCCCAAAATATACCAAAACTATGCCGAAAATTTGAAAAAAAAAAACAAAAAGAGAATTTTTATTGTTTTCAAGAAAAAAAAGTTGGTTTTTTGTTTTGTCAAAATTGCCCGAACTACGAAAGTTTGATTCTCACCGGATGTGGGATACGTAGGCAACCCCTATCGGGTCTAACTGCCCTTTTTGCAAAATAGCCCAAAAAGAACAAAAATTTTATTTTTTTTTTAAAATAATTAAAGTAATGCCATTCTTGTCAAAAATAGTCGAATGTCCCCAAAAGGGCGCTGGAAGGTTGCTTTTGCAAGAACATCCACCTTTGGTCATTTTTCAAAGTTTTGGCTGGTTAGCCGACACAGCCTTAAAATCTTCATGCTGAAAGGCTGTATTTGCAAAACCGGGTTTTTATTTCATTTTGAAAAAATGTGTGTTAATTTTATTTTTGAGTCAAATAAGTCTTAATTTTGCCTAAACACCCTAATAAACATGCAGAATGAGCACGAGTCAGAATTTGCCGGCAACAGTTATGAACAAAATCTCTTTGGAATTGCGTATGTGGTGGAAAGATCTGGGCAAGTCAGAGCAAGATAAGGTCAATCTGCATTTGGGAGGTCTCACCGGATTGATGAATATAAAGCTTAAGGGAGACATCATAAAGGCGTTGGTCACATTTTGGGACTCGGCTCACAACGTCTTGCATTTCTTGGATTTTGAACTCACACCCACCTTGGAAGTGATAGTAGGTTACATGGGAAGTACTGAAGGGCTGAGGCATAAGTATCTGATCGCTCCAAGAGCCATTAACTCTCACAAATTCATGGATTTGTTAAAAATAAGAAAGGAAGTCCCATATTCCGAGTTGGAAGGTGGTTTTTCCACTCTACATTTTATATACCGGAGGTACGGGCATATAGGAGGGTTCAATGATCCGGAAAGCGGGGTTTGTAGCAAAGTAAACCAAGCAAAATGGGATGAACATAGGCGTTTCGCTTTCATGGTAGCTTTCTTAGGCCTTGTCGTGTTTCCCCGGAAAGATGGGAATATCTATCTGCGAGTGGCTGGAGTCGTCAAAGTCTTAATTACCAATGCCAAGAGTATCCTTGCCCCTATGATAATATCTGAGATATACCGAGCTCTTACAACTTGTAAAGTTAGGGCAGATTTCTTTGAGGGATGCAATTTGCTAATACAAATGTGGATGATCGAATACCTGTGTCACCACCCTCAGTATATGAGTTATGGGTCTGCAGAGAAAAGTTGGATTGAAGAGTTCGACACAGGATTTCAGGGTTCAAGTTATCGGAGGGTTTTGGAGAATGGATAGCCCGCCTTCGCGCCATCACTACGGGACAAATAGAATGGACACTAGGTTGGCTTCCTGTTGAAGAAATTGTGTATATACCTGTCGCTTGTCCTTACTTCCTTCTAATGCGTCTTCGAGGTATTCAGCCTTACACTCCCTACCGAGTGATGAGACAATTGGGAAGGTGTCAAGTGACGCATCCAGATGAAGATCTCAGTATTTACACGGTTGAGATTAGCTCCGACAGCCAATTTCACGAAGAAACAGTTCGTTCTATTTGGAACGGGTGCCAGTATTTGACGGCGAACACTCGAATGCGGGACCTATCTAGAGGCGAGGTCTTACCCGCCTATATTTCCTGGTATAGAAAGAAGAACACTGCAAGGGTCAAACCAGAAAGACCGGCCAAAAAACCACACATTCAGGAATTCGTCGAGGAATCGCAAGAACCATGGGCTTGGTTGGCCAAAGCAAAATGAGTACAGGGCCACAATAGGAAAGCTGGAAAAGCAAGTCAAAGACCTTCAATTTGAGAATGGCTTACAAGCAGCGGCAGATGAGGGTGAAAAGAAAAGGCAAGCCAAAGAAAATAAGGCCCTTCGAGCCCAGATTTAGAAAATGAAAATAGCGGCAGAAAATCCTGTCAAAAGTGCCAAAGATGAAAATCTCAGATATAACCTGAGGCAGAAAGTGGGTGAATATAGTTTTGATATGGACAAAGCAGAAGGTGAAGTAGCTAGGGCTCGAAAGCAATTGGATAAAATTGCAGAAGAACAAGCACGCTCGGTTAAAAAATTAAAATAAAGATACGACAATGAGGTTGCGGGGTTATAGAAAAGGGTCGTCACCATTGAGGACAAAATGATCAAACAGGCGAAAGAATTCAAGGCTGAAAGAAAACATTTGGAAAGAGATTTGCAACAACTTCAAGAACAAAATCAAGCAGCTGAACAAACTCTGGAAGCTAGGTCATGGAAGATTGGGCGTTTGTTGCAAAAAAAGGGTGTCATAAGAGAGAGAGTCAGAAAGATCGCTGACTATATCACAATGAAGTGCAGTAGTTGTGAGGATATGACTAGATCTATTTTTTTCGCCACTGTGATGACCTTTGTCCACCGGATAATGGAAAGTCTCTACCACCTCCAAGGGGATTTAGCACGTCGGCCCGAGGCGAGACCGAATGATGTCCCGCAGACCCCAGGAACAGTTGACGCACTGATGTATTCGTGATTTTCACTTGAGTCTGTATGTTCTTTCTATTGGAGTCGGTCAATTTGTTTTCAAACTTGTATTTTCTTCTATTGTAATATGTTGCCTTGTTTTTCCTTTCATCAAAGTCCGTTAGTTTGAATCAAAATAGTTGCTTTTTGTGAAAATTCGAACATCCCAAAAAAAAAGGTTTTGTTACTTGTACCCCAGAACTACGCTCGGTCTGATTCATGCAGGGTCATGATACGGAGGAAATCTTCATAAGATTAGACCACAAAGAAAATAAATGAATAAAATGAAAAAAGGGGAGGGGAATAAAAGATAGGCGTGAGTAACAATAAAAGGGAAAGGTCAGGAAAAGTCGGGATGACACAAGCAATCGAGCAAATACATGATAGAAATGACTAATTGCCTAGGTGCATTGCATTTCTATGTGTGGTTGCTTATTTGTTAAAACTCTAATCACTAACAAGTTTGGTTGTTCTTCCAGAATTCAAGCAGTTAGTACACCTAAGCATACCACCAACCCACCCATACCAAACCAGATCCAAAAGAGAAATAATCATGTCTATCCCAGATGTAGAAACCAGTGTCATTGAAGGAGAAGAGTTGGACGTTAACGCCATAAAAGAAGAGATGTACAAATTAAAACAACAAATGGCCGAAATGTATCAGGCCTGGGCTAAAGACAACCGCCATCCGCCTACCCGGCTAACCCTACCTTCACTCCACCATCGGATCAAACTTAGGATCATCCTGCCACCGTTCTATCCCCGAGCTTTCCCATTTAACAACACTATCGGGGCAGCACTTCTCATACACCACAATCTCCACCCCTTAAACCAATTCCGTACTCTCCTCCACCAGTAACTCCTATCTTCGTAGCACCTCCACAAGCTACACTCCACAAATCTCCTAGCGAGCCTATGTTCCAGGCCCAGGACAACCAATACTACCCCTCGGAGCCCACTTTCAAAGCTCCAGAAACCCATTCCTATACTCCTCGCTTTGACCTCCCGATAGAAGCTGATAAACCAGTCAAAAATACCGAATAGGAGGAGATGTTCAGGAAAGCTAAAAGCTTAGAAAAATAATTCAAAGACATGTGGGGGTTGGGAGGGCAAGTCAGCGTGGCCTACAAGGACCTATGTCTGTTCCCGAATGTGCAATTACCGGCAGGTTTCAAGATGCCCAAGTTCGATCTATACAACGGGCGTTGTGATCCAGTAGCCCACTTGAGGGGTTTTTGCAGCAAGATGAGGGGAGCAGGAGGAAAAGATGAATTGTTAATAGCTTACTTCAGTCAGAGTTTGAGTGGATCAGTATTGGAATGGTATACCCGCCAAGACCATGGAAGATGGTACACATGGGATGATCTGGCGCAAGCATTTGCTTGTCACTTCCAATACAATCTTGAGATCATTCCAGATCGATTGTCCCTGACTAAACTGGAGAAAAAGCACAGTGAAAGCTTCAGAAATATGGTTTCAGATGAAGGGAGCAAGCAACAAGAGTAGATCCCCCAATGAAGGGAAGTGAAATGGTAGATTACTTCCTACAGGCTTTGGAACCTACTTACTATGGCCATTTGGTCTCAGCTGTGGGAAAGTCATTCAACGAAGTGGTAAAGATGGGGGGAATGGTAGAAGACGGCCTCAAGTCGAAAAAAATCATGAGCTATTCGGCTATCAAAGTGACTACTCAGGCTATTCAGGGCGGCATAGGAGGGATTGGGAAGAAGAAGAGAGAGGAAGCAGCAATGGTTGATTCAGGAATTTGGTCCGGATCCAGAGGTTCACCTTACCACTACAATCAACCTCGACCCCACCAATAAACTTATCACCACAATCCACCCCAACACTACTATCCCCCACCAGAATCTCATTTTTCCGTCCACCATGCACAAGCATACAACCAACCTCCTACCCACACTCAATGGCGTGCTCCCGTCCTACAAAATACTTATCCACATCCACGAGCCTACCAAAACACACCCGGACCAAGTTTCCGGCCTAGTCAAGCATTCAAGGGTGAAAGGTTACAGAAAAATAAAACATTTACTCCGTTAAGAGAATCATACACTAGTCTATTCAACAAGCTAAAACAACTAGATATGCTAAGGCCGATACAGTCAAAACTGCCAAATCCTCCTCCAAAGAATCTTGACTATACTGTCAGCTGTGAGTATTATTTTGGTACTCCGGGTCATGATACAGAAAAGTGCTGGCACTTGAAAAGTGCGATACAGGAGCTTATTAATACCAATAGAATTGAAGTTCAAGCTCCCGAGGCGCCCAATATTAACAAGAATCCAATGCCAGCCCACTAGGAGGCAAATATGATCGAAATAGTGCATGCTGAGGGAGAACCCAAGAAGCCATCACAGACCATCATGATGATTCAGTCTAGTGGAGTTAAGACATATGAAATCAGCAGGTGGGAAGTTGGTGCTCAAGCCGAGCAAAAAAAGTGTTGAGCCATCTGTGGCAATTAAGAAGGGGTCTTTAAGCAAAGTTTCAATGAAACAGGAAGGGGTGAAGGTGATTGTACCAGGAGCGTCCAACAAACCCGTCATAATCGTGGAAGGTGCCCACGCAGATCGGGTTATTATCAAGCCGGTAACCCAGTTACCAATAATCAACAGCAAGGCTATTCCATGGAATTACGAACGGGTAACGGTGATGTACAAAGGGAAGGAAGTCAAAGAAGAAATCCGTGAAGTACTGGGTTTGACTCGCTCGGGAAGGTGTTTTACTTCCGAGGAGTTAAGAAGAGATAAAGATAATCCAGCGCAAGTAAAGAAAGTCGTAACTAAAGAAGAAGCAGAAGAATTCTTGAGGAAGATGAAGCTACAGGACTACTCTATCGTGGAGCAATTAAGAGAGACACCTGCTCAAATTTCTCTATTGTCATTATTGATCCATTCGGATGAGCTCTGCCAAGCTTTAATGAAGATCTTGAATGAGGCGTATGTTCACGATAAGATCTCTATGAATCACTTGGAAAAAATATCCAACAAAATCTTCGAAGCAAACATAGTCACATTTTCCGATGATGAATTGCATGTAGAAGGTACTGAGCACAACAGAGCTCTTTACCTCACAGTAAAATGTGAGAACTCTGTGGTGACCCAGGTATTGGTTGACAACGGGTCAAGCGCAAACATCTATCCTCTCTCCACTCTAAGCAAGTTGAAAATAAAAGATGAAAGGATCCATAAGAATAGTATTTGAATGCGGGGATTTGACGGCGGAGGTAAAGATTCAGTTGGGGACATAGTGTTGGAGCTCACGATAGGGCCAGTTGAGTTTACAATGGAGTTTCAGGTGCTGGATATATTTGTTTCCTATAATTTGTTGTTGGTTCGACCATGGATCCACGCCACTAAAGCAGTCCCATCAACACTACACCAGGTAGTCAAATTTGAATGGGATAGACAAGAAATAGTTGTGCATGGGAAAGACAGTTTATGCGCTCGTAGCAATGCCATTGTACCGATCATTGAAGTGGAAGATGTCCAGGGACCATGGGTCTACCAGGTTTCTGACACGATGTTGGTAGAGAAAGTTCCGGAGGGGAAATACATTCTAAATCCAAAGATAACCACCGCATCAGTCATGGTAGCCTATGAGATGTTGAAGAATGGTTTTGTACTCGGTAAAGGTTTGGGCTCATCTTTGCAAGGCATCATACAGCCGGTGTCCCTTCCTAAAAACTTGGGAACATTTGGTCTGGGATTCAAGCCCACTACCGCAGACATAAGAAAGGATAGAAAGCTAAAACATAAGGCATGGGTCCTTCTAAAGCCAGTCCCACATCTTTCCAAATCATTTGTCAAGTCTGGTACCAGAAGTCGCCCAGTAACAGCAATTCCCGGTTCTTTGATTGATCCTGACAAGGAGTTAATTGAAAGATTTGAGAAGTTATTCGACAGTGTGAACATGGTGGAAATTGGAGAGGGTTCTAGCAACGCGGAAGTGCAGTTTGTCGAGCCAAAAACAAAGCTTAGCAATTGGAAGGCTACTCCTCTCCCCACTCGGAAGGAGTCTTGGTAGTTTATTTTGAGTTTCCTTCAGTTTGTCTGGGTTATTCCAGGGTTGTAATCCAGATTTTTTTTATCTTTCAGTCTGTTTGAAGTGTGCAAACCTTGTTATCTTTCATCATTCAATGAAATGCAGTTTCCCTTTCTTTATCATTCCTGATAATTTTTCTTTTGTTTTTCTTTTCTTTTCTATACAGTTCTTTTTACGCTGGTTCTAATGACATGGCATGCATGAGGAATCCTCAGCCCAGTCTTAAAAATTAATCTGATTCCGAAATAATAGTTCAAGAAGTAGATTGTGACTACGAATCAGAATACGATGAAGATGAAGCCTTCGAAGAAAAACCCAAACCCAACCTGAATGAAACAGAAGCCGTCAATTTAGGGGACACAGATAATATCATAGAAACTAAAATAAGTGTCCATCTCGAGCCAAAGATCCGGGAAGAGTTAATGAAAGCACTCATCGAATAAAAAAGATGTTTTTGCATGGTCGTATGACGACATGCCGGGTTTGAGCAATGATTTAGTGGTCCACAAATTGCCCATTGATCCAGCGTTTCCTCCCATCAAGCAAAAGTTGAGGAAATTCAAAACTGATATGAGTGTGAAGATTAAAGAAGAAATCACCAAGTAGTTGGATGCAAAGGTTATTTAGGTCACTCGATATCCTACTTGGTTGGCTAATGTTGTGCCTATGCCGAAGAAGGAAGGCAAGATCAGAGTATGCGTCGATTACCGCAATCTCAACAAAGCAAGTCCGAAGGATAACTTCCCACTACCCAATATCCACATTTTTATCGATAGTTGTGCCAAGCGTGAGATTGGATCTTTTGTCGGTTGCTATGCAGGGTATCATCAGATTCTAATGGATGAAGAAGATGCAGAAAAGATGGCATTCATCACGCCATGGGGAACTTATTGCTACTAGGTAATGCCATTTGGTTTGAAGAACACTGGGGCAACTTACATAAGGGCGATGACTACTGTGTTTCATGATATGATACACAAAAATATTGAGGTATACGTAGATGATGTGATCATAAAATCAAAACATCAGGCCGACCACATTCGGGATTTGAGGAAATTCTTCCAGAGGCTTCGTAGATACAATCTCAAGCTTAACCCTGCCAAGTGTGCATTTGGTGTTCCATCCGGAAAGCTGCTGGGGTTCATAGTCAGCCGGTGAGGCATCGAGTTGGACCCATCAAAGATCAAATCCATCCAAGAATTGCCACCCTCGAGGAACAAGACTGAAGTGATTAATATGTTAGGGAGGTTGAACTATATTAGAAGGTTTATTGCTCAGCTCACGACAACTTGTCAGCCGATTTTCAAGTTGCTGAAGAAGAATATTGCGGTCAAGTGGACTGATGAGTGTTAAGAAGCATTTGATAAGATAAAAGGATACTTGTCAAACCCACCCATGTTGGTTCCGCTAGAACCAGGGAGACCTTTGATTCTTTACTTGACAGTCCTAGAAAATTCATTTGGCTGTGTACTGGGGCAGCATGACATCACCGGCAGAAAGGAACAGGCCATCTACTATCTTAGCAAGAAGTTCACGGCTTATGAGGTTAAGTACACTCATTTGGAAAGGACATGTTGTGCCTTAACTTGGTTGGCTCAGAAATTGAAATATTATTTGTCATCCTACACTACTTACCTCATTTCATGCTTGGATCCGTTGAAGTATATCTTTCAAAAGCCTATGCCGATAGGAAGACTTGCGAAGTGGCAGATCTTGCTCATAGATTTGACAACATCTATGTGACTCGGACTGCGATGAAAGCCCAAGCATTGGCCGATCATTTGGTCGAAAACCCGATCGATGAAGATTACGAGCCACTGAGAACTTATTTTCCCGATGAAGAAGTGATGCATATCGATGAACTGGAGCAAATTAAAAAACCAGGCTAGAAACTTTTCTTTGATGGGGCTACCAACACGAAAGGAGTCAGAATAGGAGCTGTGCTTATTTTTGAAACAGGGCATCACTATCCTGTTACGGCTCAGCTTCGGTTTATTGCACCAACAATATGGATGAGTATGAGGCATGTATTTTGGGTCTAAGTCTAGCTGCAGACATGGATATCCAGGAAGTCTTGGTCTTGGGAGACTCAAATCTTTTGGTACATCAAATTCAAGGAGAATGGGAAACACGAGATTTGAAGCTCATATCGTACCGACAATTTTTGCATGATCTTTGTCAACGGTTTTGATCAGTGGAGTTCAGGCATATTCCCAGGGTCCATAATGAGGTCGTCGATGCTTTGGCTACCCAGGCATCAATGTTTCACCATCCGGACAAAGCTTATGTCGATCCTCTGCATATTCAAATCCGATATCAGCATGCTTATTGTAACATGATTGAAGAGGAACTTGATGGCGAACCATGGTTCCATGATATCAAGGAGTACATCAGAATGGGGATATATCCAGTGCAAGCCACGGGGGATCAAAAGAGAACAATTCTATGGTTGGCAAGTGGATTCTTCTTAAGTAGATGAGTTTTATATAAAAGAGCACTAGACCTTGGATTATTAAGATGCATAGATGCTAGACAAGCTACGGCTGTCATGTCTGAAGTACATTCGGGTGTCTGCGAACCACATATGAGTAGATATGTGCTGGCGAAGAAAATTCTCCGAGCAGGTTAATATTGGCTCACCATGGAGCGAGATTGTATCAGTTTTGTGCGCAAATGTCATCAGTGCCAAGTACATGGAGATTTGATTCATTCTCCACTATCAGAATTGCACACAGTGTCAGCACAATGGCCCTTTGTTGCTTGGGGCATGGATGTCATTGGACCAATTGAGCCAATAGCATCCAACGGGCACAGGTTCATTCTGGTAGCCATTGATTATTTCACCAAGTGTATTGAGGCCAAAACTTTCAAATCGGTAACTAAGAAAGCACTGGTCGATTTTGTTCACTCAAATATCATCTGTCGATTCGGAATCCCAAAGGTGATCATCACAGATAATGGTGTTAATCTTAACAGTAACTTGATGGAAGAGGTATGTCAATAGTTTAAGATTACACATTGCAATTCTACCCCATATCGTCCCAAGGCGAATGGAGCAGTCGAGGCAGCCAACAAAAACTTAAAGAAGATACTTCGGAAAATGAAGGTTCGAGGCAATGGCATGAAAAATTACCATTTGCGTTGTTGGGATATTACACTACTGTCTGTACTTCGGTAGGTGCAACTCCTTATTTGTTGGGGTATAGCACTGAAGCAGTAATACCTGCAGAAGTTGAAATCCCTTCCCTTCGGATTGTCGCTGAGGCTGAGATTGATGATGATGAGTGGGTCAAAACCCGTTTGGAGCAGTTGAACTTGATTGATGAAAAAAGATTGGTAGCAGTATGTCATGGCCAGTTATATCAAAAGAGAATGGCAAGAGCATACAACAAAAGGGTGCGTTCCCGAATGTTTGAAGTGGGTCAGCAAGTGCTGAACTGTATCCTTCCACATCAGGCTGAAGCAGAAGGCAAGTTCACCCCTAATTGGCAAGGGCCATTTATTGTAACCAGAGTATTGTCCAATGGTGCTTTATGTTTAACAGATATCGAAGGAAAATGCATAGACATGGCTATAAATTCAGATACAGTCAAGAGATATTATGTATGATTTCTTTGGTATAATTGTTGATTGTTTGTATTTGGCATTATTTCAAAGTTTGAAATGACGAAGGCAATTTGTTCTGCTATCTAAATACTTTACCCTTTTGAGCCTTATTTATTTCTTTCATACCCCTCTTTTGGAATCAATAACGAAAAAGAGAGAAAAGAAAGAAGAGGAAAAAGAGAAAAGAAAAGAAGTGAAAAGAGCGAGTATAACAACAAGGAAATTCAAGTGTGAACTACGTTTGACCTGATTTCTATTAACGATACGTGGGCAGTCTCACGGCTCGGTCATAGTAAAATAAAATATCAAAAGACCCCCAAGCAAGAAACTGGGGCAGAAGTGGTGATTGTAATAAGAAATGTGATTCCAAAAGTTATAATTCTGACCCATTTGAAGTTATTTTGAGCCCGTTTTATACCTTTTCTTTCAAACATATCCAAGAACCCACACTGTTGTCCAAAGAAAGACCTCCCGATCAGTCTTCGAAAAATGCCAAGTCAAGCAACGTAAAGAGAATTCATATCAGGGGCAACACTCTGGTTTAAGCAAGAGAAATCAAAAAATGAGAGAGTCTTCTTGGTGAAAACCCTCATGGGCACCATGAGGCGACGAAAGCCGAGAGAAAATAAAAATGAGAGTCTTATTGGTGGAAACCTTCACGGGCACCATAAGGCGACAAGGAATTGAGGAATGAACAAATGAGAGAGGTTTGTCGGTAAAAACCCTTCAGGGCACTGCAAGTCAAACAAGGCCCGTAAGTTGGCGGAAAGTAAATTGGGTTGTGGAGATCTTGGAGCACAAAGTAAAATAATTGAAAAAGAGATTGGTTAAATAGACTGGGCTGATTAATCCAAAATGCATACCATGATCATTGGTGCCAGTGACTCCACTCAAATAAGTTCCTTTTCCTATCTCCAACAGTCATCCAAATTTGGATTTTCTTCTTTATTCTTAATTCTCAAAATCGTTGCATTTCATTGCTATTAATTCTTACTCCTCTAAAGCTCTCCCAAGGTTAGCTTTGTTTCATCAAATAAGAAGGAATGTCAAAGTGTACTACCAGATTTCAAAATTGCACAAAGCAAAATACGGCTAGGACACGCTGGAGATAGTATGATGAAAAGTGGGACATAGGGTGTAAGCAACGGTTAAATCGGTGGAATGGTTCAGTAATGTCATGGGAGATGTATGGTTACGAATAAAAGGGTCAGAAGTGAAAAACAACAGTTGGGGATCCTGCAGTTAAGGATCAGTCGGGAGGTCAAAACAATTCTCAACCAGTTCAAGGCAGTCGGTCGAAGCAAAGCATGGCAAAGAGAAAATCATCCCCAGCAAGAATGTCACAACTAACCACCACGTTTTCAACTGACAAAATTTTTCTTTGATTTGAAACAAGGGCAAAGATGGCATTTGTTTCAGGAAGCACTCGGCACCCACCTGGAGGAACGAGGGAGAATAAGCCAAAGGAAGGTAGATTTTAAAGATAAGAGTGTGACCAAGTACTAGCAATCAGGCATCCACCTGGAGAACAAGGAGTAGTGGTTAAAGATTCAGCAGTCAGGCATCCACCTGGAGAACAAGGAAACGCAGTTAAAGAATCAGCAATCAGGCGTCCACCTGGAGAACAAGGAAGAACAGTTGAAGTATCAGCAGTCAGACATCCACTTGGAGAACAAGGAAACGCAGTTAAAGAATCAGCAATCAGGCGTCCACCTGGAGAACAAGGAACAACAGTTGAAGTATCAGCAATCAGGCATCCACCTGGAGAACAAGGAAAAGCAGTTGAAGATTCAGTAATCAGGTGTCCACTTGGAGAACATGGAACAACAGTTCAACAGTTCAAGTTTCAGCAATCAGGCGCCCACCTGGAGAAGCAGGGAATACATTTCGAGTTTCAGCAATCAGGAGCCCACCTGGAGAACAAGGGAATACAATTAAAATTTCAAGTAGTCAGGAACCCGCCTGGAGAACGAAGGGAAGAAGCAATTCAAGTTCGAGTAATCAGGAACCCGCCTGTAGAACAGAGGATAGGCAACAATGGTCAAAGGAAGACGTTTAAAGGTTCAGCAATGAGGTGCCCGCCTGGAGGAAAGAGAAAGCATCTCAAAAATACATTTCAAGTCAGCAACAAAGGAACTTCTAAAGAAAATACAAGTCAACAAGGCAACAACAGTCACAAGACCAAGTTTGAAAATAAATCTTTGTAAAGGATAGATTATAGCTTAGTCTAGCTTCTTCATGTTTGTCACGGTGTAATAAGAAGGTCAGCAAGCACTAGCAGCAGCAACAACAGTGAAATCACAGCTTCATGGTAGTCCCACTACCGAAATTTTTCGAACTACATTAACATGATTCCTTTATAGCTAAGGATATGTAGGAAACCTTTGAAGCAGAGGTTCAGTCAAATCTTTCAAAAAATGCTTCCCACGGAGTATTCAAACGGGCAAAAAATCGCTCGTATCCGCTCACTTTATCTTTGCACGAAAACTCTTCGTGTTTCCGGGGAAAGAGGGGCAGCTATGAGCACGTGATTTTTGCCTCATACGAATTACTCCAAAAGAACTCCCAAAATTAGGTCTTTTCTTTAATTATGTGTTATTTTTAGGAATTATTGTGCGATTTTCCTAATTGTTTGCATATGTTTGTGTGCATGTTTAATTTTATTAATGCATTAAAAATACAAAAAATATAGCATCTGCATTTAGGATTTGATTTTTACATTTTTTTGAATTAATTAATAATTAGATGTTTTACAAAAATGAAAATTCACAAAAAATAACATATTTTTTATTTTTAGTCAAATTGTGTGATTTTATTTTAATTTAGTATTTAATTATTTATGATAATTATTATTTAGAGTTAATTAATATTTTCATAGCTAATTTGGGTTTTTATAATTTAATTAGGGTTTTAGTTTTAATTTTTTTTTTAAAAAAAGGAAGAAAAGAAAAGAAATTGAATTAAATAAAGGAGGGAAATCCAGTTTGGGCCAATCTGACCAAAAACATTCTAAGCCCAAAGAAAATCAGTCCAAACCCACTCCAAATCCAATTAACCCAACCCAATACAAACCTCTAACCGGTCCGTCTCAGCCTAGACCCAAAACGGCATCATTTTGTAACGGCTAACCCTGGCCGTTGATCTTTGATGATCAAACGGTCCAGAGCTTCGCCCGTTACCCGACCCTGACCCGCCCCTGAACCGGTCTGGCCCCATGAAACCTAAACGACCCCGTTTTAATTATTGATTCAATCAGAACCGTTGGATTCCAATCATACAACGGCCCTGATTGAATCAATAATTTTAATATGTCAAAACCCATCAGACCCCCTTACCTCCTCAAAACCCGCCTCCTTCGTCTCTCGTCTCTCTTCAGAGACCAATCAATACACCACTGCCTTCTGCCCGCCGGAAATCACCCACGGCGGCGGACGGTGGCCAACCAGTTCCAAATTTACACCGTAGAACCCCCTCACTCCTCTCTTCACAAATCCGCAACCCATTACCTTCGAACATCCCTAGAGCCCTTTGAATATCGTTTCAAAGGGATGAACCCTAGCGCCGCCCTAACTTTCTCCGGTGGCGGCACCTCCAATCGACCCCAAACTAACACCCCATAACCTCCACAACCCCCTCATGCCCAATATATCATTAGTTTCCCTCGTATGTATCCAGAACTCTTCAAATGTCGAATCTGAGTTCGAGCCTTAAAACCCTAAAATTCTGATCAGTGCATGAAATATCATTTAGCTGGATTTCTGGGCTTATTTCATCACAAAATAATGACGCTCGTTTGTTCTGCACCAAGAACAAACGTTTGGTATTATTTTGGGTTGATTCAGAGTGCCAATTCCAAGTTCGAGCCTGTCTGGTGAGTTCTTTCCTAGTTTTTGTTTATTTTCGTTATTATTATTCTATTGTTCGTCTTTCCTCATCTCTTTTTCTTTTCTCTGGTCAATTTCAATTGAAAACTCGACCAATCTTCTGGTGTAAACTATCTTCTGATTCGTTGTTTTGTTTTTCAGAATGTTTGGTAAATTTGTTTTTGGTTTCATAAGTTTGTGTGGTTAGTTTGTTTAGAATTTGGAAATCGTATATCGTTTAATCACTTAGTCAGAATAATTAGGATTAGTTCAATAGTTTGGTTTAACTTCTTGTTTAATTATGTTGATAAGAACTGATTAATATAAGTATAATTCAAGTGTTTATCTACTTAAGAAGCTTCTAATAGTGGTAGGGTTGGGATTGCAATAGCTGTTTAAATTAAGAAAGCACTAAGCTAGTGGGTAGTTAAAAATGAAAAGGTGAATTGATAATAGAGTATACACTAAAATGAATGCCTATTTAAAGGTTAAACTTGAGAGGTGTTAAGGGGGACAGAGTAAAAAAACACAAGAGAGAACAATAGAGTTAAGAGCTGAAAAATACAGAGATAGAGGAGGTTGGAACTTCAAGAGAGAAAATCTAGAAAAATCAAAAATAGTTGAAAACCAGAAAAAAGATGGGAAATGTACTGTTCCATTGAAAATTCTACTTGAGTCTTGAGATTTTGATCTTAAAAGTCTGCTGTTTCATTTGAAGCTGGGAGTACTGTTTCATTGAGTTTTTTTTCAAGATTTTCTGATTTCTTTTGCTTTTGAAAACAAAAGTGTTTTATTCTAAGATTTGAAATGGAGTGATAGTTATTTCAAAAGTTTTTCTGATCCAAGCTTTGATAAGGATCACTGTTTCGGTGGAATTCTGAGTTGATTTCATCTGTTCTGGGTACTAAATTTGGTTGAACTCTGTTGCTGTTAGTGTTGATATCTCACCCTCTATTGGTTTTGTTGTTCAATCTCAGGTATACCTTGACCTTTATGGATATTACTTGAATGTAACATGGAGCATGACTATGGAATATGAAATTGCTGCTAACTTGCCCTGAATCCTCTGTTTTATTTTTACTTTCATGTTCTGATTTTTGTGTATTGAAGTTTGTCTAAGCTACCCAGCCTCATAGTGGCACATTGGTTGGTGGTAGGTTTACTTGAGAAGGCTGTAGCCAATTTGTTTTCTGTAATGACTCACTCTTCTATTGCCATTTCTATAGTTGAGTATTTGTTTTGTAGTACAGAGACTTTCATTATAAGTGTTGAATATGGTCTGTTGCATCTGTGAGTATTAAGGAGGCTGAAGTGAGCCTCAGAATTTTCATTTTGTTGCTTGCTAGGCAGATCCTTTTGTGGGATTTGGTAATCAGAAGGTGATACATTATAGTACCCTGTAGCATATTCATCAGGTGCTTAATTTTAGCATGGTTCTGATTCTCCGTATTGTTGTACTTTGCATTTCATTTTGTGCCGAAACTACTGGCCTGGAATTTAGAGGGGGAAGCATGCTCTTACATTTCCATTTCAAAAGAATTTTCTTGTTGGGCATAAACTGGAAATGAGTGCCTGTAATTTGCATGGCTTTAAACTCGGGATAGAAATCACAAACATTTGTCTACGAATTGTTCTCATCTATCATATGGCGTGTTAGCTTTGTTTGAAAGAAATAGTATTCTGAATCCACTCATGATTACGAGTATTTAAGTCAAAATTGACTCAGCTTTAGTGAAGACAACCCCTGATTTCAATCACTAATGATGAAGTATTGGACTTAGGCCTCTAACGTTGGCCCATTTCTTGCATTCGTATCTCTTGGTGTGTGTAGCAGTATGAATCCTACATTGCTCATATGGGCTCACCCTTGGGCTCAAATGTCTCGAACAGACACTGGCCCCCATTCACTCAGTTGCCCAACTCCTTGATTAACGGGACTTACCAACCAAGCCCCTTTTTACCGTAAGCTGAGTTCTTAACAATAGCCTGAGGTGAGCTGTTATAAGTAGAATAATTTACGGCCCTCATCAATTTAGATTGAATACCCCCCCCCCCTTGATTAGAATAATTCGAGGTGCGCCGCGCCAAATAAAATGACAAATGCGTGGCCCTCGTATAATTACTTCTTTTAAAATACTTAGAATTCGAGACGTGCCATTTAGCGAATTTTTAGGGCCCTCGCAAAGTTAATAACGCGTTAGTTGCTTTAGGCGCGTATTTTAATAATTTATCTCTCTAAACTCGGGTGCACATTTATGTGACTCAAATCGAAATCTCAACGATGTTAAAATGTGTCAAACACCACGGGTGCATTTATGTGACGTGGTTCGAGACGTGTTTTAATAACATTGCAATTTTCTCTAAAAAGGAACAAAAGTGGTTAAAGTTAAAATTGCACATAGGTTCAAATTGTTCTAAATCAAATAATTAAGCCGAATATAACAGTTGAGCAACCGTGCTAGAACTACGGAACTCGAGAATGCCTAACACCTTCTCCCGGGTTAACAGAATTCTTTACCCGAATTTCTGGTTCGCATACTGTTAAACATAGTCATTATTTTCCTCGATTCGGGATTTGAACCGGTGACTTGGGACACCATAAATCTTTCAAGTGGTGACTTTAATTTTTAATTAAATAATCCTGTTTCGATTGTTACTTAAATTGAAAAAAACTCCCTTTATACCCTCCCAGGGGTAGGAAAAAGGAGGTGTGACAGTATAGACAAAGGAAAATTCGGTTCATTAGGAGGTGATTCTTTGATTTGGATTGGGAATAATGATAGGAAATCATGACTCCAATGACAATCATTACAAACTAGAGAAATTAGACCTTCTGTGATCTAAAGAGGACACTAAATTTCTCAAGGACTCCCTATCATTATAGAAAGATAGTTCAGCAGGAACTATTTCATCCACTGTGGGTTCACGAACATGCTCAGAGGGTTCTTTTCCTTTAGAAGAACATCTTTACGAAAAAGAACCTCTGGTTCTAAAAGTAGGACTGGAACCAGACGAAGGAAGAGAAGAACCACGCAGAGATGAAGATCCTAAATTACGAAGCCTACCCCCTCTTCTACTCTTACTGGGGGCATTAGGGAAGCTATCAACTATGGGGACCCTTTTAGGGTTAGGGTTGTTTGAAGACATGATAGTACGAGGAAGAAGCAAACAAAGATTCGAGAATTGGATATTTAGAGAACTTTATGTGATAAAGACAAAGAAGAAAACTATATTTATACGGAGAAGCAACCATCAAAGGAAAAGGTATAATGATGGAAAGGTCATAATGAGAACTGATGCTTCGTGATTAGTGAAGCTATGGAAAAAGCCCTAAAAAGCATTTCAAAGTTGCAGAACCAGTAAAAGGATGCCACGTATGAAGAGCATTAAATGGAAGTGACAATTGAAGCGTCGATTCTGTCATAGCATTAATGGTGACAAAAATTCCCGCTTTAATGAATTCCACTTCCCAAATATTCAATTGATGAATAAATGGCAAGTGGGGGGGGACTATCTGTATTGGAAAAAAATTGAGTTTACATATTGAAGTGATTGAAATATGACGTGTCATGACATGTAGGCTGGTCAAAGGATGATGATTAGCAAAGAGGCATGAGTTGCAACAGATACGAGCAGAAGCACATGAAGAGGCACGAGTGGTTATTCAGAAGACTCAATGCTCATACTTATTTAATCCAAAAATCATAGAGAATGAATCTGATAGCACAAGAGAGTAAAGATACAGTATTTAATAAGCATTAAATACTAAAAATGTTAGGGAATCTGTATTGAATCACAATGATTATATAACGTAGCATTTAATGCCTTTAATTCTCTATAATGGCCTTATTATGACAAAGGAATAATGTATAACTTGGAGATAGCTATAAAAGGAAGAGAATAGATCATTTGTAAACATGCGAAAGACTATACGAATACATTGGTTTACTTTATTTTCTTCTATATATCTTATTGTTAGCAAAATCACTTTCCTTTATTCAGTTTTGATCATCAGTAACCCGTGTTCTTCTAAATTAAAGCTTTGATTGAAATTCCACTTTTTGGTTAAACAAGCACAACTTAATGATTTTTTGCTTCGATTAACACACACTGGGCAAGTTCTAGACTGCACCGGATAGCACAGAATAACACAAATTCTTACACACACAATTCACATGACTCGATCAAGACGGTTCTGTTCAACTCTTAACCCAAGCAAGCACATATAGTTGAGAATTTTACGTTATAATGCACTAGGTGACATACAAGTCAAACAACTGAGAATTGGCATCACAAAGTAGGCTATTTATTTTACTTAGGCATCACAATTCAGATCAAATATAACAGGAAGACAGAACGCATGATATAGCCTAATGTGCCCATGTCAACAGGTATTATAGAGCAAATCAGTTATCTTCCTATCTTACTCCTAAAAAAATAAAAATAAAATACCTAGTTCAAGCTATACCCTTGAAAAAGAACAGGTGCCCAAATAAAAACTAAGGGACGCTGCCTAACTATTCTTAAATAAATAAAGAAAATCTTTTTGGTATTTTTAATCGAACTTTAACTCCTCAAGAAAGCTGTATAAGAGATCAATCATCGGGAAATGTCCGAGCTTTTTTTTGATTTTTTTTTATATTATTTAAGCTAGACTACTACTAACTAACTAGACTATGACTACTACAACTCCTAAAAAATAGTTTTATACAATTACAGTTCAGAAAGTAGTTCCCCCACCTCACACTTATGTTATGCCTAGTCCCCGATGCACATAAGAATTCAAAACAAAAGTAAGGTGGAGAGAAGAACTCTCTGCTACTCGGACCCATTGGGGTCATATTCGGAGCCTTCATCCTCAGAACGCCCACCAACCGAAGCTCCGGGATCATCATCATCTGCTCCCGAGGGCATATCAACACCAAGATCATCCTCATCATCTGAGGTCTTGTTGGTGTTTTCATCCTCTGATGGGTGAATGGGACTGCCCGGAACAATTCCTATCATTTCCTTTGAAGAACTGGACAGATCATTATGTAGATGCATACGCTTCTCATCCGTCACGCCCAACTTGGTCATTATCAAATTCAGGGAGCCATGTATATATCTGTTGAAATTTTCATTGCACTTATTCCGCGTAGCCTGACTCAGCTTGGAAGTAGACTCCAACAAAGAAGTAATGTCCATCAATCCCTTTGGAGCCTCCACCACTTCATCATACCCGGGGTTCCATCACAACCCAAATTCTCCCTCTGAGACATGTCGTGATGGCACCTAGTATCCACGACTAGGTAAGCCTAACACTTTGCAAAAATGAAATGAAAAGCAAGAAAATTAACAACTAACATTTGTAGATATTTTTAAATAAGCAAAAGAGATGCCGGCCGGCATATACAATAATCAACTCTCAAAATATACATAACACTCCTAAGACCCGAAACACCATAAGGCACAAGCTTCTATGAATCTCTAACTGTTCTATACATCAGTATCTATAGAAATAAGGGAAGAATTAACATAAGGGGATAGAAGGGGACTCCGAGGTATGCGGATACGGGCAGATGTACCTTGAAGTCTCCTGAAAGCAGCAACCGCACAACTAAACTCGTGGCTAGTAGGAGGTACTTGGATCTGCATACAATAAACATATGCAGTAGAGGGATGAGTACACCACAACGGTACCTGGATATCCTACTCTAGGCTAGTATGAGGTACCTCGGGCTTAATTGGGGCTACAGGTGGCACCGGTATAACCTCTGGAATCTAATCAACCTGAACCCGCTGATCTTGGGTGTAGGGGGCAGGAGTTTGTGCTTCTCCCCCGGTCTGAGATGTGGCTGGAGCAAGGGGAATGAACCCTGCCAGAGCTAGAGTACCGAACATGCTCAAGAACTGTATAAGGGTCTCCTAATGAGCTGGAGTAGTAGTAGTAGGCATCTCAGGTGCCTGCGCTCCGACTGGAGCTACTAGTGGCTCCTGTGTAGCAGCTCGCTTGGGTGGTCTGGCTGCACCACATGGGCAACCTTAGCCTCTAACCTGACCCCGTCCTTTGGCGGCTATAGCTGGGGGCGCGGGTGCCTGGTCATCTCCGGTTGCATGTGTCCTCACCATCTATGAGAGAATAGAAGACAGAAGTTTAGAATTTCGAAGTCAAATAATTTTGCACAACAAGGAATCAAATGAAGTGAAATTTTCCTAACAGTTCCATAGCCTCCCGAAGATAAGTACATACGTCTCCGTATCGATCCGCGAGACTCTAATAAATCGGCTAGTGACTCATGACTCCTATGAACCAAGAGCTCTAACACCAACTTATCACGACCCAAATTCTCCCTCCGAGACATGTCGTGACGACACCTAGTCTCTACGACTAGGTAAGCCTAACACTTTCCGAAAATGAAATGAATAACATGAAAATTAACAACTAACATTAGCAGATATTTTTAAATAAGCAAAAGAGATGTCGCTCGGCATATATATTAATCAACTCTCAAAATATACATAACACTTCCAAGACCTGGAACACTATAAGTCACAAGCTTCTACGAATCTCTAACTGTTCTATATATCAGTATCTATAGAAATAAGGGAAAAATTAACATAAGGGGATAGAGTGGGACTCTGAGGTCTGCGGACGTGGGAGATATACCTTGAAGTCTCTTGAAAGCAGCAATCGCGCAACTAAACTCGAGGCTAGTAGGAGGTACCTGGATCTGCATACGATAAACATGTGCAGGAGAGGCATGAGTACACCACTACGGTACCCAGTAAGTGCCAAGCCTAACCTTAGTCGAGTAATGACGAGGACAGGTCAGGGCCCTACTGATATATATATATATATAATAAGAACAAGACAGAATTAAATATCGCAATAAAATAAAGACAGAAATTTAACAAGAATGAAAAAATAGAAAGGTAACAGCTCAGTACATAGAGATAACAACAGTGGATCTCCCGAAATACCGTCTCGTAGCCCCAAACGTAAATGTACAGGGGGGGTCTCCCAGAATACCGTTCCGTAGTCCCAAAGTAAATATATGAGATATGAGGATCTCTCAGAATACTGTTCTGTAGTCCCAAAGTAAATATGCAGGGGGGTCTCCCAGAATACTGTTCTGTAGTCCCAAAGCAAAATATGCAACTCAAACAATAGAAATAGCAGTTACAGCAAGAAAAGCCTACATTTTAGACTAAGTTCAAATCAAGGAAAAATTAGGAATTCACTAAAAAATGCTGCACAGAGTTCAGATAGGCAATTAAGGTAAGTAGACATGTTATTCTAAGCTAACAGGATACAACACATGCTGATATAACTCAAATAAGAAGGAAAATAGGTTATTACTCAGCAAAAATCGGGCTTTAGACCAATTAGCCCATGTACATACTAGTCACCTCACGTACACGATGCTCACATATCAAAACAACACCAAATTCTAAGGGGAGTTCCCCCACACAAGGTTAGGCAAGTCACTTACCTCGATCCAAGCTCAATCAATCAGTCACAATGCCTTTCCCACGAATATCCATCTCTGAATGGCCCAAATCTAGCCAAAATAAATTACATATCAAAAATACAACTATAATAGACTAATCTAATTAATGAAATCAAGGCTTAAACAAGAAATTAGAAAATCACCTTAAAAAGCTTCCCCGAGCCCACGTCTCAAAATCGGGTAAAAGTCATAAAATATAAACACTCATTAACTCACGAGTTCACTCTTACCAAAATTATCCAAATCCGATGTCAAAATCTCAATCAAATCCCAAAATCTTAGTTGAAGAACTTCTTCCCATTTTTCTCAAAATTTCAACCCAAATTCGAAATTTAATGATGAAATTAATGATAGATTAGTGGGAAATAATCAAATTCAACTGTAGAATCATTACCCAATTGATATCTCTGACAATCCCTCAAAATCGCTCCCAAATCCGAGCTCTAAAACTCAAGTTTGATAAAAATTGCTAACCCTCATTTTTTAAAAGTTTATATTCTGCCCAGGTGAACCTTCTTCGCGAACGCGGCCACACATTCGCGTTCACGTAGAACAAAACTTTAGTGACCAAAATCCCTCTTACGCGAACGCGAGGGTCCTCTCACGAATGCGTACTTTACACTTCCTGTTGCTTCGCGAATGCGACCAGTACTACACAAACGCATAGAACAATGCCTTGGGGTCCCAGTTGCACCACTTTCTCTACGGGAACGCGAGATCCTTCATGCGTTCACAATACACTGATGTCCAAACCTTCGCGAACGCGTCCCCATATTTGCAAATTCGAAGAACAACTTTACCTCCTATCCCAGCTCCTCTTCGCGAATGCGGTACCTCCCTTGAGAACGCAAAGAAGGAAACTAGAGCTGGAGACTTCAGCAAAATATGCAATCTTTTTCTTAAGTCCAAAGGTCCGTTAACCACCCGAAATCAACCCGAGAACCCCGGAACCTCAATCAAACTTACCAAACAATCTTAAAACACCATACAAACTTAGTCGAGCCCTCAAATCACACCAAACAACGGTAAAATCATGAATCACCCTCCAATTCAAACTTAAAGAACTTGAAACTTCAAATTTCTACAACTGATGCCGAAACCAATCAAACCACGTCTGAATGACCTCAAATTTTGCACACAAATCATAATAAATATTATGAACCTACTCCAACTTCCGGAATTAGAATCTGACCCCAATATCAAAAATTCCACTCCGGTCCAAATCTCCAAAAATTTGACTTTCGTCATTTCAAGCCTAAATAAGCTATAGACCTCCAAAATACAATCCAGACAGAGCTAACGGAATCAATGGAACTCCATTCCTGAGTCTTCTTCACACAGCACCAAATACGATCCAAATTCTAAGACTTAAGCCTTCGTTTAGAGACTAAGTGTCCCAAAACACTCCAAAAAACAAAAAGAAGCCTCCCGGAAAGTCACAATAGCAAAAATAGATATAGGGGAAGTAGTTAATAGGGGATTGGGGCTATAACTCTCAAAACGACCAGTCGGGTCGTTACAGGTTCTCAGGTATGTCACAAGATAGCATGTACTATGTCAACGGGTTACCAAAGAAGAACCTTTTTATCTTCTGCCCAAACCATGTGCGGGCTATCTCCCCCAACATAATCTTACCTATATTGACGGGTATCCTAGTCAATAGAAAAAAATCAAACACACCCTGGCTTGAGTGCACTCACTGTTCTGCTCTACTGGCTTTAGTCTGGCCTACTCAAAGTTCTGCAACACCTTGACAGTTTTGTTGAAGTCAAATCATATCATCTTATTATGTGTATCACCTTTTTCATCATCCATTTTGCATTAGAATCTATATCACATAGACTGTGATGAATAGCAGTGTAGCTTCGGCGCTGTACAAACTTTTGCAACCTCCTCAGGTTTGGGCAATCAACTCTCAAGAATTTGCATAACAATGCCCTATCCAATGGCACTTCTTTCCCTCTAACCCGCAACATGAATCTCTGATTGTTCCAATTCTCATGCAGCTCACTTACCATGCTCAAATTTGCATGTCCCGGGCACTCAATGAACTTGTCCATCTTCATGCCTCTCAACCGGTCTATCACATTGGGGAAATACTCTTCCAAAGTGGTCACATTGATCCCCATTTCAGATACATACCGCCCATATGGCTCAAAGTTATGATACCACTTGATAGCATCCTCATGAACCAGATCCAATTAGGGTTGTGGTCCCAATGGTGCCCTCCTTGACCCATCAGAAACCCGCTTCCCTTTTGCTTATTGAGATGACCCTTCATCTTGCTTGTGCTTTTTAGGAGGGGGAGCTGTAGTGGAGGAATTCCCCACTCCTTTTCCTTTGTTAGCACCGTCACGAGTCATTGCAACATACAACGCAATCAACTTGAATGTGAGGATGAATCAAGAAATCTGCCTAAGGTTACCGTTAGAGTCAAAGATGAACCGAAGGCTCTATGTGATATACTCACAATAGTAGTTCAAAAGTGCACAAGTATTGCACCACAAGACAATGGGTAATCAAGACTTTCCGATGCCACACAATTATAATTCAATCATTATTCCACACAAAATAAGTAGTCGACCCTGGCAAAGTGACTTAGCCTTAGTGTAAGCAAGAAACATATGGTTCCCAATCACTACAACCAATACAATATACTAACTAATTCTAACAAAGGGATACAGCATTCATAATACGGGATACAAGGTGTGGGTAGTATTGCTATGACATAGTGAACATTAAAGACAAGCTTCAGGTTATGTAAAACTACTCCCAAATACCCCACACTTAGCCCTACATCACATACAATACACCCGACTACTCAGACTTCACCGGTGCACAATTTACTCTTTCAAGCATTTAATCAAACAAGTGGTGCGCATAAGATGTGTGTCTTTTTATTCAACAATTGTGGATCATGAGTACCCTCCCAAACTTTGAACGAAGTAGAGGAAACTTTAGTTTACTACTATGTAACACATATTCACAATCACATTCAACAACCAATTTTCACATAGAGGCCATCCACTATAGCAACCTAATTTCTAAAAGAAAAACTAGGAGAGATTAGGGAGTGGGGGTCGTTTGGGATGGGGAGGGGGGATTACAACTCAAATAAACCACAGAATACAAGAAAAGAAGGAAGGAGAAGACACATACTTGTGAGTTGTAGATGAATGCAATAGAGGACACTAGAGAAGTGAGAGAGAGAGAGAGAGAGGGGGGTGAGAGAACGAGCAAAAAGAGAGATAGCAGTGAGAGACGCGGGTGAGAGATGGGGGGAGGGGAACTGGGAGTTAGGTTTATTTTAATTAGAGTGGGAATAGTTATGGGTAGTTATGAGAACCTAATTTTTTTCCCTAATGCAAATCAATCCTAAAAAATATGCCAAAATAGTTTCTTTAATTATTTCATAGAATTGTATGAATTTTTTTTATTTTTATCCAATTTGTTTGTATTTGTTTGTATTATTCATGCATGTTTAGAAGTGTTTTAAAAAATCACAGAAAATTATAAAAATGTTCGATTCTTCATCTCATAGCATTTTAGATCTTAAATTGCATTTAGGATTTAATTACGTTAATTAAGTGCATTATCAAATGAAAATAACAAAAATACAATGGTCATTTTACATTTAATTCTGCAAAATTAGATTTGAATTAGGATTTGACTTAGGATTTTAAGTAATTTGTTTAGAATAATCAATGACAAAGAAACAAAGAAAGGAAAACAAGGATTTTTGTTTGACTCATTCAGAACTGGCCAAAAGCCATCTCTGAGGCCCAATCTTTAACCAAACACCCGCACCAGCCCATTTCCATGCCCGACCCGCCTGGCCCAAATCCCTCTCTTCATTAAAACACTCATCTTCCCAAATCCCCTTAGAGACGGATCCCCTCCCCTTTCCTAAAAAACCCTAGGAGCCTTAATTCCCAATACTCTCTCCAAACAGACCCCTTAGACCCCAAAAATACATAGCCGCCTCCTGATGCTCTCAAGAGAAAGTGATGGACAACCACCTTTCCTAATAGAACAGACACAATCCACTCTCATCTCACACCATACACACGTAATCCCTCATCTGAAATTCTCATAAGCGCACACTAAATAGAACGAGAAAGCAAGTTTGAAATTCAAAAATCAAAAAAATCAGATGTGAAAATCACAAAGCCCTAAAAACAATAGAAATTGGGATTTCTGTAGTTTATGGCTAGTTTTATTTTGTTATTTTGTATTTTTCGAAATTTGTTAGGCTTACCTAGTCGTAGATACTAGGTGCCGTCACGATAGTTCACGGAGGGCGAACTTGGGTCGTGACAATTTAATTACGTTAATTAAGTGCATTATCAAATGAAAATAACAAAAATACAATGGTCATTTTACATTTAATTCTGTAAAATTAGATTTGAATTAGGATTTACCTTAGGATTTTAAGTAATTTGTTTAGAATTTAAAATCAATGAAAAAAAAACAAAGAAAGAAAAACAAGGATTTTTGGTTGATTCATTCAGAACTGGCCAAAAGCCATCTCTGAGGCCCAATCTTTAACCAAAAACCCGCACCAGCCCATTCTCATGCCTGACTCGCCTAGCCCAAATCCCTATTTTCATTAAAACACTCATCTTCCCAAATCCCCTTAGAGACGGATCCCCTCCCCTTTCCTAAAAAAACCTAGCAGCCTTAATTCCCAATCCTCCCTCCAAACAGACCCCTTAGACCCCAAAAAACCTAGCCGCCTCCTGATGCTCTCAAGAAAAAGTGATGGACAACCACCCTTCCTAACAGAACAGACACAATCCACTCTCATCTTACACCATACACACACAATCCCTCATTTGAAATTCTCATAAACACACACGAAATAAAAAGAGAAAGCAAGTTTGAAATTCAAAAATCAAAAAAATCAGATGTGAAAATCACAAAGCCCTAAAAACAATAGAAACTAGGATTTCAAAGAAGATTCACAAAGGATTTAACTACTGATGTTTCAAAATTCAACTTTCTCTTTTTCTGGATTTGTACAAGTCGTCAACGTCCAAATTCATGGCTATTCATTGCTGATTTGGTTTTTTCAAAAGTCTGTTGAACTCTAGCATTTTTTCTGCGGCATTTAGGTACGTTTGTGTTCATCTGTACATTGTATACAACCTTCTATTTGATCTTGCTACACTGCGCGTGTTTGATCGATAAAGTTGCCTCCATGCTTTGTTCATTCTGTGATGTTATCTGCGTGTAATTAAAAACATCATTGTTAATTACTTGCATAAACAGTTCACCTCAAAAATATTTGTTTGTTTGTTTTACAATGATAATGACAATTGCGCATTTGAAATGATTTTGAAAGTGATAGATTCGTGGGTCTAAATTATCAATTGGTCAGATTTTTAGGAAAAATCCAACCACGCAATTTCTGATTGTATGAGGCATAAATACGCCAAGCTTAGCTTGTAATTTTGGAAGCTAGATTTGTAAAACAGTAATTTGCTTAGAATATTCATATTGACGCAATTAGACGTAACAGATTGAGTTGTAGTCCTTCATTATATTTTTGGCCAATTGTAATTGATTGATGTCATAATGCCTAATCTCACTCTTAAATTTGTGTTCAGTAAGGTAACCCACATTTCCATAGCTAATTTACTTCTTTACTTCCACAACTAATTTTCATAAATTCCTTTCCTTACAATCATCTCAAACCCCTAGAAAATTAATTCAAACATCGTAGTTTTCTTTAAGCGCGTTTGAATAAATCATCGTGACTATGGGTACGGTTCCCGTGGCATGGTTACGATGCATATGCCCCATTTCGAGTGTGCATTTCATGTGACTTGACCCCAACTTCAAATAATAATAAATATATTATAAATTGCGGGTGCATCATGATTTACAATGTGTACAAAAACAATAATTGCGCGACATCGCGACTTATTCAAATAAATTCCATAAATTCATAAAGCAAGTAAAATTCTATTAAAAGCGATTAGAAGTAAAATGCACAATAGGTTTTAAATATATAATAAATCATATAATTAGGACAATTATAAATAGTTGAGTGACCGTGCTAAAACCACGGAATTCGGTAGTGCCTCGCACCTTCTCTCGAGTTAATAGAATTCCTTACTCGGTCCTTTGTGTTTGCGGACCATCAATGGAGTCAATTTCCTTGATTTGGGATTTTAAAATAAACCGGTGACTTGGGACACCATAATAATTATCCCAAGTGACGACTCTAATTAAATAAATAATCACATATTGATTAATGTCACTTTAATAGGAAAAACTCCCTATTCCTCGGAAAAAGGTGGGGTGACAGCTTTGGCGACTCTGTTGGGGATTGAACCCAGAATCTCGGGTTTAGAATTCGAGCTTAGAAGACTTTTACACTTGACTTGTTGTTTTATTGTCTGATAGTACATGTTTGGGCCTAATGTGCTAAATAGCAGCCTTTACCGCTTTGATATTGCCGTGAACTGTATATAAACTGTTATGATACCATTCTTCTCTTTAAGTCTTCAAAATCTTCCGGGGAGTGTGCGCTTCGCGTGACTTCTTTTCTGTTATAGTCATATCATAATTTTAGAACGAGTATCGGACAAGGTACAAAGCCGGTGAAGCTTCTATATTCCTGGTGCGCTGCCCCACCTTGGCTCGAATTATCCGTTCGGGTAAGCCAGGTCTAGAACAATACATCCAAGATTTGAACTTAGAATAACATAGTCTCATGCCGGATCTCTAGTAGGAATGTTTGTTTGCATCACATGCTACTTGTGCATATGGTTATTTCAGCTTACATGTTGGCCGGCTTCTAGAATATGGAAAGAAAATAAAAAAAATAAAAATAAAAACAAGAATGAGAGGTAGGTACTTGAAAAATTCTAAAACTGTACCGAAATTTAAAAAGAAAAAGAAAAAAAATAAGCCAATATTTTCAAAAAGTCATCTTTCCCATGTTCCGTCAAAATTGACTGAACTACGCGGGTCTGATTTTCACTGGATGTGAGATACGTAGGCAAACCTCATCGGTTCCGGCCCCAATTTTTAAAATCTAAAAATATTTTCCTTTAATTCCTTCTTTAGTAATCTTTCCTTAGAAAGGTCAACAAAAAAAAAAGATTTTAAACCCAAAAAATATTTTCCTTTTTTCCGAAGTTTTTCATACCAAAAAAGAAGAAATAAAAAAAATCAAAAATCAAAATCCAAAATACTTGTTTTCTTTATTTTGAAATATTTTTCCCAAAAAATTAAAAAAAAATGAAACAAAAATCCAAAAATATTTTTTTCTTCTTTAGAAGTCTTTCTTTCATAAACGTCATAAAAATTGAAAAATTGAAGTCCAAAAAATATTTTCGCTTTTCTTTAGAAGTACTTTCGTAAATTAAAAAGAAAACTCAGAAATCCGAAATATTTTCTAAAAAGTCCATCTTTTGAAAATTTAGAAGCAACATCCAAAATTCAAAAATACTTTCTTTCTTCTTTAGAAAAAGAGAAAATGAATGGAAATTCAAACAAAAAAAATTCCTTTTACTTTTGAAATTCCCAATGTTCATAACAAATGAAAAAAAATTAGAAGTCTTTCTTTCGAAAAAAAAATTCAAAACCCAAAATTCAAATTACTTTCCCATGATTAGGAGCCATTTGTTTCCTGAACTACGTAATGATCTTATTCATGTGGCGTCATGATACATAGGCAATCCTCATCAGATTCGATCATATTCATAAACAAATTGAGTGAAAAATAAATCGAAAAAAAAAAAGAAAGAAAAATTGAGTGCAAAAGAAAGAGAAGAGTGACAAAATAACAGAGAAAAACAAAGAGTGAAAGCAACAAAAAAAGAAAAATCAAGATGTGAAAGATCCCAAAAAAAGAGAGTGGAAATGAAAGAAAAGAGGTACAGAGTGAAAAGGAACATTTAATGGTCGGGATGAAATACGCAACCGTTCAAACACATAGTAGAAGCGTTTAACTGTTAAGTGCATTGCATCTCAACATACGATTTCCTATATGTTAAATGTCTCAAAACTAACAAGGTTGTGGTGTGTGCAAACTAGCCAGGTTTTGTTCAGGTGGTTGGTTTTGTTGGTAATCTGGTTTCTCATCCATACTTCACAAGACCTAAAGGCAAGGTTCCTATAGCCTCTGACAGTCATCTACCAATTATCGATCCTGAGGATAGCCCAAAATCGGCTATTCCAACACCAGAATCAGTAATTGCTGAAGAGAATCCACATGATGGAAATGTGGGACGCTCGGTCTAAAGGTAGGGAACTACCGAGTGCGATCCCTAGGTTTCCTGAGTTGATCCCCAGGTCAGGTGAGGCTACCAATGTCTATGTGCCTAACACATTTATCCCGTATGGATACCCTCCAATATCGTTTAACGGTGCCGAAATGCCTTCTTTGGTTTGCCCCAGGCGCTGGCTTCAAAGGCACCGCCAGTAATGTTCTTTGCAGTACCAGTTTGCACCACAGCACAACCAACTATACTACGACCGTATATTGAGCCTCCAATCTTCATCTTTCAGGGTCCACAGTTTCAACCAGAAATAACATACGTGACCCCATACTTATTTACTCAACCCCCGCAATATGATTTCTCGATGGAGCAAGAAAGGTTGTCAAGAATCTCGAGTAAGAGGATATGGCTCGGAAGATGAAAAGCCTAGAACAAAACCTGAAAAATATGCAAGGCCTGAGTGGCCAAACGACTATCTCATACTCCGAACTGTGTATGTTTCCCCATTTTCACTTGTTAGCTGGCTTCAAAATGCTAAAATTTGAAAAGTACGACGGGCACGAAGACCCAATCGCTCATCTGAAATGATACTATAACCAACTGAGGGGTGCTGGTGGAAAAAAGGAACTGCTAATGGCCTATTTTGGAGAAAGCCTCACCATAATCTCTTCTGAGTGGTATATGGATCAAGAAATTACGCATTGGCATGTGAGGGATGATTTGGCCTAAGATTTTGTCTGACAGTTCAAGTATAATGTGGACATCGCTCTCGACAGAAACTCTTTGTCCAATTTGAAAAAAAATCGTGGAAAGTTTCTGTGAATATGCTGTCAAATGGCGTGAGCAAACTACCACAGTAAAGTCTCCAATAGACGAAGCAGAAATGGTTGCGGTCTTTCTACAGGCCCAAGAGGCCGACTACTGCCAGAACATGATGTTCGTTATGGGTAAGCCATTCGTTGAGGCTATCAAAATTGAGGAAATGGTTGAAAATGGGTTAAAAACGGGCCGAATTTTAAGTCATGTTGCCTTTAAGGCCACATCACAGGCCGTTCAAAATAGTTTGGAGGGTTTGATGAACAGAAATTAGAGAGAAGAGGGAGCCATGATGGTTTCGAGCTCGAAGAGGGTCCTAGAGAATTCAACCAATCATATATGCTTCCAAAGGTCCCTCAACACTATTATCCCCATTAAGATGCTGCTTATGTCATGTCATCGCCTCCCTATGCGGTGATTAACACGCAACCTTACACGCGGCCATAACATTATACACAAAACCAAGCTCCACCTCCCATAAATGTTCATTCTTACCAAGCTCCATATAATCCCCAACTTAATGACCCCCCATACTATCTTCGCCCAAGAGAGCCTCTCGGAAGGAATATGTTCACTCCTATTAGTGAATCATACTCGAGCTTGTTCTAAAAGCTAGTCCGGCTAGGTCTACTGTAGCCAGTGGCCCTGAACAAGCCAAACCCTGAGTCCGTATCGCACCAGACTAATGCTAGATGTGAATACCACTCTGGAGCAGTGGGACACAATACTAAGGACTATTGGACCCTCAAGAGGGCAGTTGAAGACTTGATTGAAGCTGAAAGAATCGTTCTCCGGGATGAGATATGACGAACAATCTGTTGCCTTCTCACAATACTAGGCCAGTCGTTGGAATGATTTGTGATGATGGGGAATTTGGTCCAGTGCTAAAAGCCATTGTAGCCATTGACGCGGAAGAAGAAAAGCCAAAAAACGATCGCCAAACCTGAAAATTCCCTATCAGACGAGAGTCTCGGTAGCCAGTCTTATTATCCTTTCTATGTCCGGATTATTTCAGGGTGTAATCTAGATGTTTTACTTTATTGTCTTACTTTCTGATGAAAACCCTTCGATCTTCAAATATTAAAAAAATCAAATAAAATTAATATTTTATTATCTAGGAATGTCTATTTTCATAATCTTATCACTTTTCTCATCTCTTTTCAGTTCTGTTAAGACAAATTTTAATGACATGACATGCTTGCAGACTTCATGCCCAGATACTAAAATGTTGTCAAACCTCGAAATGATCAATCAAGAAACAGAATATATTGAAGACAAGTCTTGTAAGATAATAAATAGAAAATTGGAAAGAAGTTGAGATTCCCTATCTTCTAATTATTGTTGAAACCGAGATTAAGGATAAATATTGGGTCAAGAACCGATTGGAATAATTGACATTGATTGATGAAAAACAATTGGCCGCAGTTTGCCACAAACAATTGTACCAACAATAAATGGACCGTGTCTACAACAAGAAAGTGCGGCCCGGGAAATTTGAAATAGGACAACCCATTTTGAGACGTATCCTCCCATCTCGTGAAGAAGCTAAAGGAAAATTGGCTCCAAATTGAAAAGGTCCATACATTGTAATGGGAGTACTGCCAAAAGAGAGTGTTGTATCTGAAAGCATCAAAGAAAATGTCTCTGAAACAACTATCAACGTGGACGCAGTCAAAAGGTACTATGTTTGACCCTCTATGTAGCATTAATGTTCTCTAATTGGGATGACGAAAGCTTTCATTCTCGCTATTCAAACATCATTAAGCATTTTGCTAACCTTTTTGAGCTGGTTACCTTTCTTTTATTACCCTTTTTGGAGCCTCAAGATGTTATTAAAGAAACAAGAAAGAAAAAAGAGAAGAAAAGTAAAACAAAGAAAAAAAAGGACGAAAAGAAGGAAAAAAAGGAAAAAGGAAAAGGAAAAAAAAGCGAAAGAAGAAGAAAAAGAAAAGAAAACAAAAAATCCATACAAGTTCATGCTCATTAAAATCAACTTGATTCCAAAAGGATATATAGAGAGCCTCTCTCAGGGGTTCAGTCACACCAAAATAAAAATTCAAATTCCCCCAAAAATTAAAATTGGGGCAGATGTTATAATGGTTTGGCGATGGTTTCGCATGAAAGGTTCCAAAGTTGTAACTGAATCCAAATCTTTTTTACCCAAATCCTTTTCAAGTCCTTCCGATCAATCTGCAAGAATGTTCAAGAATTGGAGGATACAGTTACGTAGATCTAATGCAATCAAAATGAGAGAAATAAATGAGAGAGTCTTATTGGTAAAAACTCTCACGAGCACCGTAAGGCGATGGGGAGTAGAGAATGTAAAAATGAGAGAATCTTGTTAGTGAAAATTTGCAAAGAGCACTATAACGTGATGGTGAGAAGAGAAATGAGAGAGACCGGCTGGTGAAAACCTGCAAAAGGCGCCATCGATTGAAAAGAGGATCCTTGCAGCCATGGGCATCAACACAGTCCGGGGCAAGGTTTCTCAGTTTCGAGGAAAAAGTTATTATGAATTTCTAAGAGTCGTACAGTTTATGCATACCATGCATCTAGTCCAAAAGGCATGTCATGTTCATTGAAGTCCGCATGTACTCCAGATAAGTCCTTCTTTCCTTTCCCCGAAAGGACAATTCTTGTATAAACTCATTCTCCATTCCAGTATTTGTTCTTTGAATTCCTTTCGGTCTAACTTTGTCTTAAAGACTAAGGCAAAGAAGATATAGCAAGACTAATTTGTAGGGCTCTCATTTGATGCAAGCTAATATGTAAAAACGGCACCCAATCTCGCATCAAGTCAACCCCGACTGTCCATGGTGGTTGATGTTTTAAAATCGAAAACTCTCGAAACAAGGAAGTCAAATTGAAGTACCTACAAGGGCGAAAATGAAGTTGAAAAAGTTGAATCCCACGTGACTAATCATCTCGGCATGGTTGAAAGTTAAGGATTGCCAAATGCTTTGAAGTTAAAATTGGAAGAATGAAAGTCAAATTCCCACAAAGGAAAAATAAAATTGAAAAAGATTAAGTCTCGCGCGACTAACCGTCATGGTAAAGTTTTGGAAAAAACAAAGGTTCTCCGGGGCCAAAAACACCGTCAGTATCCAGGAAACAACCAATAACATTTGAAATCATCATCAAAGAAGCTGGCTGAGATCAAGTGATTGAAATACTCAAGGCCGCAAAACCAACCACCGCTTCAAACTAACAGTTGTTCTTTGTTTGAAAAATAGGAAACAGGTGCAATCTAAAAGCAACCTTGCAAGAAGCAGGTACAACCAAAGGAAATTGTACGGAGGCAAAAAGTAGCTATACAGCAACAACAACTCCAAAAAGGAAAGTCCTCACCCAAATTCTTTCCAGCATTGTACTCATTCTCTTAATAAAAGAATAAAGAAAAGAAAGAAAGTTCAAAATCATGGTAATATAGGGTCTCCAATCCCTAGCTGCGTTTTCCAACACAGGGTCTTCACTCCCTAGATGATATCATTTTAGACATAGGGTCTCCACTTCCTAGTCTCTTTTTCCAACATAGGGTCTCCACTCCCTAGTTGATTTTATTTTAGACATAGGGTCTCCACTCCCTAGTTGATTTTATTTTAGACATAGGGTCTCCACTCTCTAGTTGATGTTATTCTAGACGTAGGGTCTCCACTCCCTAGTCTCTGTTCCAACATAGGGTCTCCATTCCCTAGTTAATTTTATTTTAGACATAGGTTCTCCACTCCCTAGTCTCTTTTTTAATATAGGATCTCCACTCCCTAGTTGATTTTATTTTAGGCATAGAGTCTCCATTCCCTAGTCTCTTTTCCAACATATGGTCTCCACTCCCTAGTTGATTTTATTTTAGACATAGGGTCTCTACTCCCTAGTCTCTTTTCCAATATAGAGTTTCCACTCCTAGTTAATTTATTTTTAGACATAGGGTCTCCACTCCCTAGTCTCTTTAACAGTACAGGGTACAACATTCCCTTATTGCATATTTCCAACATAATGTACAACAATCCTTAGTTGAGGTACCATTTAGACAATAATGGTACACCATTCTCAAAGAATCATGTTTTCCCTAGGTACACCAATCCTGAACTTTTATTGATTTCAATAATGAAGTAGCATAGAGTTTTTCTACAAATAAATCACGAAATTTCCTAGTGAAAATTGGGGAAGAAAAATTTCGTCTGTTCGTTTGTTTTGGTATCTGAGCAAGTTTTTACCTCGAGGCACAAGGTTCGAGATGACCAAAAGAAGACGTCTCAATCCAAAATAAAGAAAAAAGGAAAAGAAGTGAATCCAAAATACAGAAGCGGAGGAAAAGATGTGGACTACTTAAGATATGAATAAAGTCATGAGCCTTGCATGTCCCGTTTTTATTGGAAGAAGCCATAGAAAAATTAACTAGCACTTGCAGCTAGCAAGCATCAAGATTCAGATCAGAGCCTGCGTGAAGAACTAACCGAGATTCAAGATCAAGCTCAGAAGACTTATATATATGAATCTTATAACTCATAGTTGATAGGCTTGTTTAGTTTCTTTTCATTTTAATTTTGGTGTAATAAAGGGTTCAGCAAGTAGCAACAACAACAACAACAACAACAACAACAACAACAACAACAACAACAACAACAACAACAACAACAACAGTGAAATCACAGCTTTTCGGTAGTCCCAGCTACGAAAACTTCCAGAACTACATTGACCTAACTCCTTTATAGCCAAGGATATCTAGGCAACCTCCGAAGCAAGGTTCGGTCCAATATTTTCAAAATTCTTCCCATGGAGTGTCAAACAGGCAAAAATTGCTTGTAATTGCTCACTTTATCTTTCCCCGAAAACTCTTCATGTTCTCGAGCATAGGGGGCATTTGTGAGCACCTAACTTTTGCCCTAATGCAAATCACTTCCAAAAAATATGCCAAAATAGTTTGCTTAATTATTTCATAGAATTGTAGTAATTTTTCTTTAATTTTATCCAATTAGTTTTGAATTTATTTGCATTATTCATGCATGTTTATAAGTGTTTTAAAAAATCATAGAAAATCATAAAAATGTACTATTCTTCATCTCATAGCATTTTAGATCTTAAATCGCATTTAGGATTTAATTGCGTTAATTAAGTGCATTATCAAATGAAACTCACAAAAATACAATGGTCATTTTACATTTAATTCTGCAAAATTAGATTTGAATTAAAATTTAACTTAGGATTTTAAGTAATTAGTTTAGAATTTAAATTCAAAGAAAATAAGGATTTTTGTTTGATTCATTCAGAACTGGGCTAAAAGCCATCTATGAGGCCCAATCTTTAACCAAACACCTGCACCAGCCCATTCCCATGCCCGACCCGCCTAGCCCAAATCCCTCTCTACATAAAAACACTCATCTTCCCAAATTCCCTTAGAGACGAATCCCCTCCCCTTTCCTAAAAAAAACCTAATACCATTAATTCCCAATCCTCTCTCCGAACAGACCCCTTAGACACCAAAAAAAACCTAGCCGTCATTTGATGCTCTCAAGGGAAAGTGATGGACAACCACCCTTCCTATTAGAACAGACACAATCCACTTTCATCTCACACCAAACATACGCCTCATCTGAAATTCTCATAAACACACACGAAATAGAAAAAGAAAGCAAGTTTGAAATTCAAAAATCTAAAAAATCATATCTGAAAATCACAAAGCCCTAAAAATAAAAATAAAATATGGGATTTCAAAGAAGATTCACAAAGGATTTAATTACTGAAGTTTCGAAATTCAACTTCCTCTTTTTCTAGAGTTGTACAAGCCGTCAAAGTTCAAATTCATGGTTGTTCATTGCTAATTTTGGCTGTTTCAAAAGGTTGTTGAACTCTAGTGTTTTTTCTTCGGATTTAGGTATGCTCGTGTTCATCTATACATTTTTATACAACCTTATATTTGATCTTTCTACAATGCATGCACGTTTAATCATTTGAAATTCAACATATTCGATCAATAAAGTTGCCTCCATCCTTTGTTTATTCTGTGATGTTATTTGCGTGTAATTAAAAATCTCATAGCTAATTTCTTGCATAAACCGTTCACCTCTGGAATGTTCGTTTGTTTGTTTTACAATGATAAAGAGAATTGCACATTTGAAGTGATTTTGAAAGTGATAGATTCGTGGGTCTAAATTATTAATTAGTCAGATTTTTAGGAGAAACCCAACCCTGCAAGTTCTGATTGTATGAGGCATAAATACGCCAAGTTTAGCATGTAATTCTGGAAGCTAGATTTGTAAACCAGTGATTTGCCTTGTAGATTCGTATTGATGCAATTAGACGTAATTGAGTTGTAGTCTTTCATTATATTTTTGGCCAATTGTAATTGATTGATATCATAATGCCTAATCTCACTCTTAAAATTGTGTTCAGTAAGGCTAACCCACATTTCCATAGCTAATTTACTTCTTTACTTCCACAAATAATTTTCATGAACTCCTTACCTTACAATCATCTCAAACCCCTAGAATATTAGTTCAAACATCATAGTTTTCTTTAGGCACGGTTAAATAAATTATTGTGACTATGGTACGGTTTTCGTGGCATGGTTACGATACATAAACCCCATTTCGAGTGATCATTTCATATGACTTGACCCCAACTTTAAATAATAATAAACATGTTGTAAACATACGTGCACGACATCGCGACTTATTTAAATAAATTCCATAAATCGTAAAAGCAGGTAAAGTTCTATGAAAAGCGGTTAGAAGTGAAATGCACAATAGGTTTTAAATATGTAATAAATCAGATAATTAGGCCAATTAGTAATAGTTGAGCGACCGTGGTAAAACCTTAGAATTCGGGAGTGCTTCACACCTTCTCCCGGGTTAATAGAATTCCTTACTCGGTCTTATGTGTTTGCGGACCTTAAATGGAGTCAATTTTCCTCGTTTAGATAATTTAAAATAAATCGGTGATTTGAAACACCATAATAATTATCTCAAGTGGCGACTCTGAATTAAATAAATAATCTCATATCGAGTAATATCACTCTAATTGAAAAAACTCCCTATTGCTCGGAAAAAGGAGGTGTGACAGTAGTGGACATGGGTTATAAGATTAGTTAAAATGGGTAACTGGATCAGGTTAATGGTTTAAATAAAAAGTAAAACGAAGTAAAAAAAATTACTTACCTGGTGACCCTCAACCCACAGTGTCGCGCTAGGCTTGGCGCTAGGGGAATTGTCACGTCTGGTTTTTGTGCCACAGGCAGCGCTGGGTGCTACTGCTCCAATTTTTTTACATGAATCCCGACCCCCCCCCTGCACTTTGTACATCCACTATACGCATCCCACACCATTCCTACCTATGATTTCTATGACTATAAAGAAAATAAGAAAAACTCTAATCTACTCTAACTGAAAAGAAGAAGACTAAATTAAGAAAGCACTAAATATTGGGTTGTCTCCCAACAAGCGCCTGATTTAACATCGGGGCACGACGCAACATGTTCCATCATGCGCCCACCAAGTCTATCTAAGTTTTGTGACAATGAATGACACCACCTCAATAGTGTTTCACTCTCTTCCTATTGACTAAAAATGTGCCATTGTTTTCGGGATCCCTTGGCTCAACAGCTCCATGCTTCGTAACTCGCACTACTTCAAATGGACCCAACCATCTAGATTTGAGCTTCCCAGGAAAGAGCTTCAACCTTGAATTGAACAATAGAATGGCTTGACTGGGTTCGAACTCACGATGCAAAATGTGTTTGTCATGCTATCCCTTTGTTTTCTCTTTATACAGCTTCGCATTCTCATATGCGTGCAAGCGAAACTCTTCGAGTTCATTTAGTTGCAACATCCATTTTTCCCCAGCTAGTTCCATATCAAAGTTGAGCTTCTCGATCACCCAATATGCCTTGTGCTCAAGCTCAACAGGCAAGTGACAAGCCTTTCCATATACCAAGCTGTACGGCGAAACGCCAATTGGAGTTTTCTATGCAGTGTGATATGCCCATTGTCACACCTCCTTTTTACGGGGAAAGGAATCTTTCCAATTTAAGTGATATTATTTGAAAAAGGGATTGATTTTATATTATTTTTAGAATAGCCATTCGAAATTATTTAATTAACATTGTTCCAACTCACCAAATTTGGAATCCTAATTCAAGGAAGTTTGATTCTATTTATGGTCTGCGAAACATAGAAGACCGGGTAAGGAATTCTGTTAACCCGAGAGATGATGTGAGACACTCCCAGATTTCGTGGTTTTAGCACGGTCGCTTAACAAATATACGTGGCTTATTTATCTGAATTATTATATTTTTTAAACCTATGTGCATTTTATTCTTTACCGCCTTTGATTTTATAATTCATGCAATTATGAAATTTATTTAAACAAGTTACGATGTCGTACACTTGTCATTTTGTACACATCTTAAATCGTGCTGCATGAAACGCGCCCTCAATTTGCGACATGTTTAATTTAATTATTACTTTGAAGTTGTAAGGTCAAGTCACAAAGGCATGCACTTGAATTTGGAGTTATGTATCATGACTATGCAACGGAAACCATACCCATAGTTACAATGTTTTATTATCAATCGCCCCTAAAACAAACTACGATATTCATCGAGAATCTTTCATGTATTTCATATGTTTGAGGTTATTTATGACAAATCCCAAGGTTATGCAAGGTATATAGAATAAACGTGTGATTTTGGCCCTTTAGTAATCAACTTGTCTTTTAAGGGTAATGTAGGGTTATTCAGTAGAGAGTGATTTGACCATCACAAGAATAGAGACTTTAGTTAGTCTGCATTTTCGATCATAAGTAGCTACTTTGTTACAATTATACAGATTCAAGTTTTCAAGGATGCCATGATTAATTGACCGGACCAAACGAATACATGGGAAAGAATTGATTAAGCATTATCAAATAATTGAATGTAGCATGCAACATTAGGCTAAAGCCTGGGCTCAGACCACCGGTCAGATGTGATAATGGAGAATTTGGACAGGCCAACATGGGCCTGTTGAAGCCGCCTCTGCTAGGCCCAAAACCACTCAACGACCAGCCTTGGCTAACTTGAGGGGCATTTGCATCTATACCCACTTTTTGTGTCACGTTTTAATTTGTATCCGCTTTCCAAAAAAAATTGCAAGTGTACCTGTTTTTTCGATCACGCAAAACTTCAGCATTCTAGTAACCAGACCTAAAGTTCAGCTCTAGAGCTGAAGTTTTTGTTTTGTAACTGGCGAAGTTATTGTTTTTGTAGCTGGCGAACGTTATTTAGTTCATTTGTAATATGCACTAATACCCAACAAAAAATATTATACTGTATTGAAGTCTAAACACAAAAATGCATTATATGAAGCAGACTGAAGTAGGATGAATTCTGTATTTCTTGATCCCGTCTCTAATGGACGGTTGACGAAGCAGTTTGTGCATGCTTTTGAGTCAGGCGAATCAATAACTCGAAGGGATTCAGTCTGTTGGTTGAGCAGTAGTTTCTAACTATTTAAATATTATGAGAGCACAAAAATTTCTCGGAGGAAAGAGGGACAAGTGGAATATCTTGAATTCTTTGGAACCACAGGGAAAGAGAAAACAGCAGGAACAATGCCAGAAAAGATGTATATGCAAAGTCTAGGACCATGAATCTGAGATCACTGTAGACCTAGCCATCATGGATCTATGAGGCCTAAAGTCTAATCTTCAGAAACAAGAAGAAGAAAACGAAGGAGGAGAAAGGGGCAGAAGTTATTTAAAAAGTGAGTACAAGTTAAAAGTTTAAAAAAAAAAAATATAGATTAAATAGGGACGACCAAATAGGGCGCATCATAGATAAGAACTGGGCCAAGGGTTGACGAGCCCATTAAATTCTCACACCCTATTTTAACTGACTGCAAATCAATGGAAGGTAATTTTGTAGCTCCAATCAAACAAAGCTGCATACAGCATATTATTTCACAAAGTATCCTAATTCTAGATTGATGCTTAAACTTAACTAGAATTAACTAGTTACAGGGATAACCACCGCTACACCAATCACCATCAGGATTCGAACTTGATTTAACGCTAATCAGTATTTGCATCTATCATATCACGATTCACTAATTTTGGTACAACCTACAGTTTATGCGAAATTTCTAGAAGAAAACTCACTTTGGTCTTTTGTTGTTTTTAGCTTAACTCTAGCCGTGAAAACAATAAAATCCAGCTATGAAGAACAGATAGCTTTATTTCAGCAACAATCATTTTATAACAGACATGATTCATTAAATCTACACGGGGATTGCGAAATCAGTGGTTAAGGAATACCTTGAAATGGATAAATCAAGGAAGAAAAGTGATAAATAAGCTGTATTGAGTTCAGCGCAACGAACATCAATTTTACAGCTCGAGAACCCTTTGAAATACCAAAGAATATCAACCAAGTGTGCTGGAATTTTGGAGTAGATTTGTAATCTCTTTTTCTTATGATGTTTTCTTCTACTTTGAAGTTTTTCCGATTCCATATGTCAGCTAGAGCTTTTGAAGTTTAAACTTTTTGTTTTTTCAGCACTTTTTAGTGAATTGGGGGACTGGATCAAGCAAAGGCGAAATCTGAGCCGCCGAGTTTTGGGCCCAGTCCCAGATCTGAAAACGAAAAATGGACAGCCCTTCTTTTCTTTCCTTAATTTCAACTTTACCAAATTATCTCTAATTGAGTCTATTATGCCAAGATGACCGAATTAGCATTTTAAATAATTTAAACTAACTATTTGATTAGTCAAAATGTAAAGGAAGCAACTAATGTATTTTGTGATTTTTAATTTTGAAAGTACTACTATATGCAATTAAATCCTAATAATGCAATAAAAATCTAAAAATGCAACGAATAAAATGACGAAAATATTTTGGTTGACTTCATGTGTTTAAAAATATTTCGTACTTATACAAATGCAACTAAATGTCACGAAAGTGAAAACAACACCTAAATAAAAATCCAAACATAATTAGAAGACTATTTTTTTTTTTTGAATTTTTTAGGAGTAATTTTATATTAGGCAAAAATTACGTGCTCTCAGCTGCCCCTCTTTGATCGAGAACATGAAGAGTTTTCGGGCAAAGATAAAGTGAGAAATTATGAGCAATTTTTTCCCATTCGATACTCAATGGGAAGCATTTTAAAAAGTTTGACCGAACCTTGCTTCCGAGGTTGTCTATATATCCTCGGCTAAAAAGGAATCAGGTCAGTGTACCTTATGACGGAAAATGCGGTCAGGGAATTGTGTTCCTTTTATTGGCAAATATATTAGGGAGTGGTGTACCATGCACTTAAGATCACATCAACTAGGGAGTGGTGTACCCTATGTTGGAAAACACAGCTAGGAATTGGTGTACCCTATACTTGTAAAGAGATTAAGGGATGTTGTACCCTATATTTGGAATGATATCAGGGAGTGGTGTACCCTGCATTTAAGATCAAATAAACTAGGGAATAGTGTACCCTATGTTGGAAAATACAGTTAGGGAGTGGTGAACCCTATACTAGTAAAAACTAGGTAATGGTTTACCCTATATTTGGAATGATGCGGGAATGGTGTACCCTGCATTTTAGCTCAATCAAACGGTAAAGATATCAGGGAGTGGTGTACCCAGCATTTAAGATCAATCGGTAATGATATTAGAGAGTGGTGTACCCAGCATTTAAGAACAATCGGTAATGATATCAGAGAGTGGTGTACCCTGCGTTTAAGCTCAAATCAACTAGAGAGTAGTGTACCTTATATTGGAAAAACACATCTAGAGATTGGTGTACTATGTACTGGTAAGGAGAGTAGGGAATGGTGTACTCTATGTCTAAAATATCATCAACTAGGAAGTGGTGTACCCTATGTTGGAAAATATTGGTAGGGATTGGTGTATCTTGTACTAGTAAAGACACTAGGGAGTGGTATACCATGTGTTTAAAACATCATCAACTAGTGAGTGGTGTACCCTATGTTGAAAAATACAGATAGGAATCGGTGTACCCTATACTGGTAAGAAAACTAGGGAGTGGTGTATCCTATGTCTAAAACATCATCAACTAGGGAGTGGTGTACCCTATGTTGGAAAAACGCAGCTAGAGATTGATGTACCCTATACTGGTAAAGAGACTAGGGAGTGGTGTACCCTATGTCTAGAAATAATATTAGAGAGTGGTGTACCCTGCATTTCAGCTCTATCAATAATAGATATCAGGGATTGGTGTACCCTACATTTCAGCTCTATCACTAAAAATATCAGGGAGTGGTGTACCCTGTACTTAAGATCAATTAACTAAGGAGTGGTGTACCCTATGTTAGAAAAAGCAAACACAGCTAGGGATTGATGTACCCTATATTGGTAAGGAGACTAGTGAATGGTGTACCCCATGTCTAGGAATGATATCAGGGAGTGGTGTATCCTGCTATTAAGGCTCAACTCAATTACGGAGTGGTGTACCCTATGTTGGAAAACACAACTAAGGGTTGGTGCACCCTATACTGGAAAGGAAACTAGGGAGTGGTGTATCCTTTGTCTAAAATAATATCAACTATGGAATGGTGTACCCTATATTGGAAAATGCAGCTAGGGATTGTTGTACCCTATACTAGTAAGGAGACCATGGAGTAGTGTACACTTTGTTTAAAATAATAATATCAGAAAGTGGTGTACCCTGCATTTAAGCTCTATCAATAAAGATATCAAGGAGCGGTGTATCATGCCTTGAAGATCAACTCAACTAGGGAATGTTGTGCCCTATGTTGGAAGACACATCTAGGGATTGGTATATCCTATACTTGTAAGGAGACTAGGGAGCGGTGTACCGTATGCCTAAAATATCATCAACTATGGAATGATGTACCCTACGTTGAAAAATATAGCTAGGGATTGGTGTACCCTATACTACCATGATTTTTATTTTTAGGTTTTCCTCTTTCTTTCTTTTTTTCCTTCTTTTTGTAGAGAATGTGTAAAATGCAGGAAAGAATTTTAAGAAGACTTCGCTTTTTGAGAGTTTTTGTTGTTGCAAAGCTGTTTTTAGTTTCCACATGATTTCCTTTCAGTAGCACCTGCTTCGTGCAAGGTTGTTCTTTTTGGATTGCATATGTTTCCTATTTTTTCAGCAAAAATAATTGTTATTTCAAAACGGTGGTTGGTTTTGTGGCCTTGAGTGTTTCAGTCACTTGATCTTGGCCCATTTTCTTTTGATGATGATTTGAACTGCAATTGATTGTTTCCTGGATACCGATTGCATTTCTGGCTCCAGGGAACCTTTGGCTTTTCAAAGTTTTAATGATGGTTGATCGCGTAGGACTAAACCTTTTTCAACTTTATTTTGCCTTTGTAGCATTTCAACTTTAGACTAATTTTTTTTTAATTTCAGAGCATCTGCCAATCATGGCCAGTCAGGGTAGACTTTGTGCTTTTACCATTGCTAGGTGCCTTTTGATTGTATCTGCTTGTTTCAGACGAGAGCCCTATAAATCAATTTTGACATCTCTTCTTTGCCTTAGTTTTTAGAACAAAGTTAGACGGAAAGGGATTCAAAAAAAATAATGGAATAGAGAATGGGTTTAATACAAGAGGTGTCCCTGTTAGGAGAATAGAAAGACGGACTTATCTGGGAGCACATGCAGACTTTAATAAACATGGAATGCCTTTTGGACTAAATGTCTGATATGTGTAAACCATCCGACTTTTGGAAACTCATCACTACTTTTTGCTTTGAAACTGAGAAACCTTGCCCAGGACTGTGTTGATGCCATGACTGCAAACCCTCTTTTCGATCAGTAGTGCCCTTTGCAGGTTTTTACCAGCTGACCTCTCTCTCATATATCTTCTCACAATCGCCATTTAATGCCCTTTGCGGGTTTTCACTAACAACACTCTCTCACTTTTGCTTTCTTTACTCGACACCGCCATATAGTGACCCTGAGAGTTTTCACCAATAAGACTCTCTCATTTTATTTCTCTCATTTGGTTTCACCAGATCCAAAAAACAATACCCTCAAATTCTTGAACATTCTCGCTGATTAGTAGGAAGGACTTGAAAGGGATTTGGGTTAAAAGAATTCGGATTGAATTACAACTTTGGAACCTTCGGGCGAAATCATCGCCAAAACATCATAATTGTTGCCCCAGTTTCAACTTTTGGGAGAATGTGGATATTTGTTTGGTGTGACCGAACCCTAATGTGAGGCTGCCTACGTATCCTTTCGAAATCAGGTCGAACGTAGTTCAATGACATGAACTTCTTTTGTATTTTTGTTTTGTTTTGTTTGTCTTCTTTTTTTTCTTCTTTCTTTTCATTTCTTTTCCTCTCTTCTTCTTTCTTCTTTTGTCTTCCTCTTCTCTTTTCCTTTATTATTTTTCCTTTTTTTAATAACAACTTCAGGTTCCAAAAAGGTTATCAAAGAAAGGTAAACGGCTCAAAGGGTTGGCAAAAAGGGTTGTGATAGTGTTTGGTAGCGAGAATGAAAGCCTTCACTATCCCAATCATAGAACATTAATGTTGCACATGTAGTCAAACATAGTACCTTTTTCAAGCATCCGCATTGACAGTTGTCTCGGGGAAATTTCTTTCGATGTCTCCCAAATACAACGCTCCCTTTGGTAAAACTCTGGTTACAATATGTGGACCTTTCCAATTTGGAGCACATTTTCCTCTAGCTTCTTCATGATTCGGAAGGATACGTCTTAGAACGAGTTTCCCCAATTTAAATTTTCTGGGGCCCACTTTCTTGTTGTAGACACGAGTCATTCTTTGTTGGTACAACTGCCCATGGCCCAATTGTTTTTTCATCAATCAAAGTCAATTGTTCCAGTCGGGTCTTGACCCAATCTTCGTCTAAGATCTCGGCTTTAACAATGATCCGAAGAGAGGAAATTTCAACTTCTGCTGGTATCACCACTTCAATGCTATAAACCAATCAAGTAAGGGCAATTTAGTTTGGCCTTGGTTTAGTTCCAATTCTCTTGTTTATTTCCTTAAAAGCTTTATCTTCATTGTATTCTGCTTCCTGACGCATTATTTCAAAGTCTGGTAGCATTTTAGGATCAGGGCATAAATTCACAAGCATGTCATATTATTAAAATATGCATTTAACTGAATTGAAAATAGAATAAAAAAGGTGACGAGATTAAGAAAAGAGGCATTCGTGGATGATGAAATATTGATTTCATTAGATTTTTTTTAATTGTTAAAGAAAAGATTTACATCATAAAGTAAGAAAATAAAGTAAAACATTCAGATCACACCCTAAAATAATTCGGAAGCAGAAATGATAGCAAGACAGGATACCGAGATTCTCGTTTGACAAAGAATTTTTCAAGTTTGGCGCCCATTTATAGGTTTCTTTTCTGTCGCGGCAATGACTACTATGACTTTCAATGCTAGATCAAATTCCCTATTATCACAGATCATTCCAATGACTGGCCTGTTGTTGTGAGTAGGCAGAGGATTATTCGTCACATTAGGGGCCTCTTTATCCCGAAAAACAATTCTTTTATCTTCAATCAAGTCTTCAACTGCCCTCTTGAGGGTCCAATAGTCCTATGTACTGGGTCCCACTGCTCCAGAGTGGTATTCACATCTAGCATTAGCTCGATGTGAGGGGGAGTCGGGGTTAGACCGGTTTGGGGCCACTGGCTGCAGCAACCCTAGCCTAATTAACTTTTGGAGCAAACTTGAATACGATTCACCAATAGGGGTGAACTAATTTCTTCTAAGACGCTCTCTTGGGCAAGGGTTGTATTGGGAAAAATTTTGTTGGGGATTATATGGAGCTTGGTAGGGATGGGCATTTCTGGGGTGGAGCTTGGTTTTGTGGGTAATGTTGTGGTCGCGTGTAAGGTTGCACATTCATCACCGCATAGAGAGGCGGTGCCACGACATAAGCTACATCTTGATGGGGATAATAGTGTTTTGGGACCTTAGGAAGTATATATGATTGGTTGAATGACCTGCGGGCCCCCCTTGAGCTGGAAGCCATCATGGCTCCCTCTTCTCTCTTGTTTCTATTCATCAAAGCACCTGAATCATTCTGAACGGCATGTGATGTGGCCTTAAAGGCAACATGACTCAACGGCCTGTGATCTCCTTCACCTCATCATCTAAGTCAATACTAAGTCAATACTGTCAAAACACCTAAGTGCTTTCTCTAGAAAGTCATCCAGATATGCACCCACATTATTTTTTTCTTCTTCTTTTTCAATCACAGATATCATAGCTAGATTCTCATAGTGACTTGGCAGTTGAATTGCCTTGTACACATTAAAGACTTCTTCCACATTATCAACCCGGGGAATTATTTTTCCTCCACGAACTTTTATCACAGCATCAGCGGTGGCTAAGAGAGGTTGTCCCAAGATGATGGCGATGTCTTCATCAGCTTCATAGTTCAATATAATAAAATCTTCTGGAAGAATAAATTACCCAATTTGTAGTAGCAAATCTTCTATCACCCCCTTAGGATGGACAATAGATCTATCAATAAACTGCAATATAAATGTGGTTGGCCTTAGGGCTCCCAACCCCAGTTGACTGAAAAATGAAAAGGGCATAAAAGTTTCCGCAATTCGAACAATATGCGGCAACTTTCTTTGAATTCTCGAGGTGCACTCTTCAGTAAGTGCCATTGTCTCAAACTCTATCAACCGTCTTTTGTTAGCCACAATATCTTTGACGTACTTAATTAGTATATCTTGGGATTTCACGTAGCACATCAACCAATGGTAGATTCAATTGAATTTGGCTCAGCATATCAAGAAATTAGTTGACAATCCTGTCATAACTTAACACGTGACCACGTTGTATCAAAACCCACGAACCATCTCATACCCTCCTTGTGCACATATTCGCATCTTCAACTGGTACACCTATTTTGATAATTCCTTTATGAATATGATATTATTTTTGCCCATTCTTCCAATGATACACCGTAGACCAAAGATAACATAGAACACTCCAAGGCCCTTTCATAATCTGCTACAAAAGCTCGATACTTCACCATACTACGAACTTGAAAGCCTTAGGCGCCGCACTCTAACTTTTGAATCCCCTAGGATCTTTGTTGAGAGTCACCCACTCTGACTTGTTCCCAAATAAGATCAAACCCCAAGGCTCTACTAACACATGAACACCCTCTCAAAGCAGCATCCGACTGAGTCACTTTTCTTGTAAATCACCTCTACACGAATAAATCCTGAGTCTTCCCAAAGCCTGAATATAAATTGATAGGGTCAATTATAGCACAAATTCCTCAAATCCTTTGCTCAAATCACCACTAATGTCCTCTTTCCTTAGTCGTAATAACCCACCAATATGTCGATAACCAGAAACCTCACGAGTAGGAAACCATGCAATCCAATTGTAGGCGGTAGGGCTCTCCCACTTAGCTTGAAACTACCATTGCATAACTCTAGAACTCACCAAGATTCCTTATCCCCAATTGACATGATCTTGTACAATCAACCCGCCAAATTCCTCAAAACCTTCTATTAACATTTCATGAACAATGTGAATCACTAGCCATATTTACATATCCGACCTCTTACCGGATAGACAGTAGAATCTTTCGTAGGGGCTTCATAAATATCACACGATCGCTAACCTACTTACAAGAGATAACCCACCTATGGAAATTAAATTCACATATCTTCCAATGACGCGCACTGAGTACCCTTACTATGAAATCCTTAAACTATCCTAAGACAGTTCTCATTCACCCATTGTACAAGTCCGTTCACTCCCTATTAACATCACTAAAATTGCGACAATATATCCCAATCCGAAGTCATGTCGTATCCTTCTTCATATCAAGCAACTCCTTCCTGTCGTATCCAACCTTCCTTCGAATAGTAGCCAATGTTCCAAATTAAGCCCGTAAATCTTGTCATTGTCCACCATGAATCCCAAATCACTCTAAACATTTATCCATGCGTGTAGCTATCCTACCATAGAACCCATATGCTACCCGGCCACTCTCCCACTTTGGTCAAACCCTCTCCTTTAAGCAACTACTCGACTTTTGTTTCTTACACTTAACCTTCTAGAAGTTTAACCACCACAAGACACTTCTCATATGCCCTTCCTCATCCTTCACTGCCCAGTACTTGCCTTAAATCGAAATCCATCTCTGCAGCACCTGAACCAACAGATCGCCACCAATTCTAAACCTCCCAGAAGATCACCTTCCTTGAGCCCTCGATACCAGGGACACCGATTCAATCTTAAACTACTGCATACCGCGATCTCTGACAGCCACTTCCCCGACACTATTTCACAATACTCTGCCCTCAAAGGCAAATTGAAAAAGACCATAACACCGTCAAAATTAACGCATACAACAAGGACGACAACAATACATCACAGATGAACATTCCACCACGCTCGAAAATACCAAGTTTTGTTACTCCATCGATCCAAACCTAAGCATTCGTAGTCTGATTGCCTTTCCTCCATCAAAAATAAAATACTAAATCTCTAAATCATGCGCTGAGTAAAACCTCCCTTTCAAGTCATTCACTGCCTCGACGCATAGACAAGCATCCTACAATTACACAAACATTGTGCGATAGCAATGCACAAATCATCATGTAATACTCCGCATTCTTTATAATGATATATAGGTCTTCATCCAAATAATAATATATTAAAAAGATAAGAAAAGGTAAAAAAATGATTTAAAAAAAGGATAAACAGATAATGGGCCAAAACCCACGAGAAAGACTTGATAAAGTAAAAAAAACAATAGAAAAGGGTTTCAAGTGAGGTTTTGCCGCAACCAAGTCCCAAAGAAAGCACGCCAACAATTAAAATATTAAATTTTGGAAGATATATGGATACACTTTGCACCAAACATGAAGATTAGAAGAGGGATTAAGGGAAGTTTTTGGTTCTGCAAATTTGTGGAGAAAATTAGAGAAGAAAGAGTTGGGCAGAAGCTTTGATGCCGCAAGAAAAGTTATTTCCAGCCACAAATTATCTAGATTTTGAGGTATTTTATTCAATATAACCATTCCTAACCATTGTTAATTCTAAATTCAAGGTATATCGTATTAGTCCATCAATATGGGTATCGTTAATTTATTATGATTTCAGTTAAATAGTGATATTAATAACTAGTGAGTTTCAATTGAATTGGATACAAGAAATACCCAGGAATAAAATTAATCTTTTAATTCTAAGTAATTGAATAATATTCTGGTAGTTACTTTGGAGGTATTGTGAGTGCTTGCAAAACACTACGTGAAATAGAGTAAATTGTTAATTTTCCAAGCAACTCAAATTCTTCTTTGCCCATTCCAAATTGTATTAGAAATCTAGGTTTAATAACAAACATGGAAAGAAGAATTAATTTCTTATCCATTTTAGTACACTGAAGTGATTAACAGAGCATCAACATTCATATTATAGAGAAATGAAACAGGAAAAAAATTATCAAATGCGTCAGGTTAAGACCAGTTACATTGGAAGTTCACGAAGTTAATACATAGATTGATTTTGTCACAAGTAGGTAGTTGAAGAAGTGGAACGAAATGCTCGAGGTGACGCGTTTGATATTCCTGCATGAGTACTGTGAGTAGTAACTTATCGCAATTTATGTTTTCATAACCTGCATAGTTTATACGTTATTTTGAAAATAAAATGTGTTACCGAAGGTTTGAAATTGCATGTGGGACAAGTCCTTTACTTGATATGGTACTGAATAGTTTACTTGAGATGTTTATAGTTATTTAAAAGATTCTCATTATTACTAGACATATTTTACTGTTACTTGAGATATGATTACCGTTACCAAAATTGGATTACATGATTTGATAAGAACTGAAATGCCCTATACTATTTTAAAAATATTTCCATGTGAATATTTATTTTATAAAAAAAAGAATATATATAGGAGGAGACTTTGAAGGATCCCGTAGCTAACGGCGGGTTCATTAGACCTGGTGCACTTTGTATTTACAGATAATCGATTACAGTTATAGCCCTCGCTAGTGGGAAGGTAGAACTAGCATACAGTTACAGTGTTCTCTCGAATAGGGACCTACAGTTATATATGACTCCTTTTACGAAGGAGTCCACACAATGATACTTACTACGTGATCCTTTCTTGGAAACCTCCCAAACATAAAGGTTTTCTATGAGACAGTGCTTACTGAGTTTATTACCAAATTATTCAATTGATTTTGTTATACAAAACACATGATGAGACTGTTTATTGTGTATTGTTTCTGAAAGGGCATTCTTATAATGTTTTCTGTATAATATACTAGCATATTTTCTGACTTGTCCCCAATTGAAACTGGTTTAGTTAAGTGTTATTACTCACTGAGCTTGCGACTCACTCCTCGCTATTTTTTTTACAGAGACAGCAGTCAAGCAAAAATTTCGTTAATTAGAGTATACGAATTGATAGTTCCTAGTGAGCCCTCACTTGTTCGCGTGGGTGAAGAGTTTATTTAGTTCTTGTTTTCTTTCCTTTCGAACTTTTAGAGTCGCTCCATAGTTATTCTTTTAGTGTCTTGAGTATTCTTTTGTTATCATAGACTTATGATGAGTATTGCACTTTCTTATCGAATTTGGAGATAAATTAGTATTTGTGGTTGTTAGTGGGTATATTATAATGGTTGAGAGTTGTTTTGGTTAATGTATAAAGTTATTGTTGGTTGGATTGATATTAGGATGTTTGGTTGTTGATTTTTGCGACATGAATTGTTTTTGGATAGTCCAAAAATAGGGGAAACTCTGTCCGTTTTTCTGTAAAATATCAATGAGGCTTACTTAGGGGCACTTGCTCCTAAGCACCGGTCATGATTCTAAATTGGGTCGTGACACGTCATAACCATCAGTGCCAAATCTCAAGACCATAGGCAATGCTGATACGGAACTGAAACGACAGAACGACCTTCCGCAAGGCGATGACAATTGCCCAATCAAATATGCAGGGAGAAACATTCTGCACCACATCTATAGTACCATTACAATTCCTCGATTCCCAATTTATAACAACTGCATTACGTTGCATAAGATAATAGAAAGGAGATGAAGGCATAAGCCTTAAAGGAATCAAATCGCATGATGAGGAATCAAGAAGGGAAGTGCTCCTAACATCCTTGTAGCCTCTCGAAGATACGTACAGATGTCTCTGTACCGATTCGTAAAACTCTACTAGACTTGCTCATGACTCGTGAGGCCTTAGTGAACCTAGTGCTCTGATACCATGTTGCCACGACCTAAAATCCATTAAAAGTCATGATGGCGCCGGATACCGCTGTTAGGCAAGCCAACAATAAATACTTATTTTAGTTTTCATTTTAGTAATTTGAAATAGTGATTTTCCTCAATTAAATAGTAAATGATGAACGTTACATAGTAAATAATAATATTTTTAGCAAATTTCAAATACTAAATAACCCATAATCATCCCAGAACTCGGTGTCACAAGTGCATGAGCATTAACTAGGAAAAAAATAAAATAAAATACATCATCCATCTGGAATACAACATTTGGACAGGAAAGAAAAATATAAATACTCTGAAGAAGACTATGCTGGTTGCAGATTGTAACATAAGATGTAGCTTGCCTAAGTTCCCGCATCAACCATGCTGCTGCGCCCACGAGGCCACTATATATGTATGCGTCTGTACAACAAACTGTACAACAAGTTTAGTATGAGTACGAAAACAACGCGTACCTAGTGAGTATCTAGTCTAACCTAAAAGAAGTTGTGACGAGAGGTCAATTTCGACACTTACTAGTGGTCCAATATCAGGTACAATAAAAAGGTAATTAAATGTGAGGTAGAGTGAATAATTGAATTTAATAAACATAAATATACGTGATATAAATTCCCCTCTTTACAATGAACTCAAGCTTCCCATTAGAAATTCCCTCCTTAACCAGAGCACACATAAGGGTGTAGTGGACCTCATCGAGTAGATTATCATAAATTCAAATCTGGAAAACTAATGGGTACATTGGCTGCTTGCCGAATATTACGCATGATTCCTTGAGGATATGATATAGGAACTGCCGAGGTGCACGGCCCGATCCAACATAAAAGTAAATTGTACACTGCCGAGGGTCGAATGGCACAAATCATAGATGCATCTATTAACCTGCCGAGGCGAACAGCTCGCTCCCATGAGAGTATGGTACATAGATCTTGCCGAGGCGAAAGGCCCGATCCCATAAGAGTGAAATACATAATTCTGCCGAGGCGAACGACCCGATCCCATAAGAGTAGTAAAAATTTACCCCGCTCGCGAAATATAATTACGACGCGGTTACACATAGAATTTACCAAATAATTATTATTATAATATTCTGTAATTCTTTTCAACATATGAAATCCAAATGAAAACTTTCAAGTCCCGAGTATCCTCAATTTCAACTCTTTTCAAGGCATTTAATAAGCATACTCGATCTAAATTCCTTTCAAGGCAATTAAATAACAAGATCAAATAACAGCATCAACAAATCATGGTGCAAACCTAGAACTACCCGGACATAGGCATAATTAGCAGTTACGTACGGACTCTCGTCACCTTGTGCGTACGCAGCCCCCACAATAGAAACATGTATTAATTTAGTTCACCTATGGGATTAATTCCCTTTTACAAGGTTAGAAAGGAGACTTACCTCGCTCCAAAGTTCCATAGCCGGCTCCCAAGCCTTCCCAACAATTCAACCCGATGCCCAATGCTCCAAAACTAGTCAATAAATGTGCAAACCCATAAAAATATACTCTAATACTCACAACAATTCGATTTAAGCAAATTCCCAACTCCGCTTGAAAAGTTAATAAAATCACCCTTAGGCCCACGTGCTCGGATTCTGAAAAAATTTCGAAGATAAACTTTATCCATAACCTCACGAACTTAAATATATAATTTATTCTCAATTCCATGCCCAAATTCGTGGTCAAAATCCAAAATACCAAATTCTAGGTTTTCTACCAAAAAAAAACCCACAATTTCTACTAATTGTCATGTTTAAATCCTTATATAAATCATGTATTTAACTTATAATAATTGGGGATCACTTACCTTGAGTTGCTTGATGAAAATCTCCCCTTGAAGCTCTCCAAAATCGCCCAAACCAAATGAAAATGGGAGAAAATAGGCCAAGTTCCGTTTTAAAGAAACCTTACTGCCCAGCGACTTTCCGCACTTGCGTACTCCTTGGCCGCATCCGCGCTTCCTCTTCTGCGGCTTCTGCGTCTGCACCTGCAGCCCCTTTCCGCTTCTGTGGCGACTGACCTCTCACCTGAGCTATCGTAGGTGCGCAAACTTTTCCGCTCCTGCGGTTCACATCAGCCTTGGCTCCTTCCGCTTCTGCGAGCCATCTCCTGCACCTATGGCCCTCTTCACGCAGGTGCGGTTACACCAGATGCCCAGCTGCTTCAGCTCTTCCTCAAATTCAAATTCTAATCCGTTAACCACCCGGAATCCACCTGAGGCCCACGGGACTCCGTCCAATAACATCAACCAGTTCCAAAACACATTACGAATTTAGTTGAGCCTTCAAATCACATCAAACAATTCTAAAATCACGAATCACACCCCAATTCAAACTTAATGAACTTTAGAACTTCAAACTTCTATATTAGATGCTGAAACCTACCAAATCACGCCCGATTGACCTCAAATTTTGCATACAAGTCATATTCAACATTATGGGACTACTCCAACATTCGAAATCGGAATTCGACCCCGATATCAAAAAGCCCACTTCCGGTCAAACTTCTCAAAAACCTTCAAGTTTCTAACTTTCGCCAAATGACCTACAAACCCCAAAATCTACTTCCGGACGCGCTCCCAATACCGAAATCACCATACAGAACTATTTCCAGACTCAGAATCCCAAACGGACATCAATAACATTGAAATGCACTTCAACCCAAATTTATGAAATTCTTCCAAAATGCCAACTTCCACAATAAATGCCAAAATGCTCCCAGGTCACCTAAAACCCGATCAGGACATATGCTCAAGTCCAAAATCATCATACAAACCTATTGGAACCTTCAAATTCTGATTCGGAGGTCGTTTACTCAAAAATCCAACCTTAGTCAATTCTCCCAACTTAAAGCTTCCGAAATGAGAATTTTCTTTCCAAATCACCTCCGAACTTCCCGAAATTCAATTCTGACCACGTGTACAAGTCATAATACCTGAAGTGAAGCTACTCAGGACCTCTACCTATCAAGCGACACGCTAAACCTCAAAACGACTGGTCGGGTCGTTACAATCAAGGCGAATAGCCTTTTTAGGATAATCTGAAAATTGTGCCCGTAATCGAATTATTTGTTCTAATAGCTTTGCAACCATGTTGCAAGATGATAGTAGGCACACATGAGACCACCTTAAAAATGCATCTATTAGGACCATAAAATATCTAAACAATCTACTGGATGGGTAAAAAGGTCCACATATATCCCTATGTGTATGCTCTGAAAAGGCAGGGGGTTCAATACCACCTTTCATTGGTGATGGTCTAGTAATAATTTGCCTTGATAACAAGCATCACAAGAAAAGTTATCATTTGTAAGAATCTTCAGGTTCTTTAATGGAAGCCCATTTGAATTTTCAATAATTTGTCTCATAGTTATTGATCCAGGATGGTCCATGCACCCATGCCAAAGCACAATAGTATGTGAATCAGTAAACTTCTAGTTTACAATAGAGTGTGCTTCAACTATACTAATCTTTATATAGTATAAACTAGAAGATAAAATTGATAAATTTTCTACAGTATAATTCTGGCCAAATACATTCTTTATAATATAAAAATATTCCACATTCATTTTATCTATTATCTCAACATGATACCCATTCCCGCAGGTATGTTTAAAACTCAAGAAGTTTCTTCGGGACTTAGAAGAGAACAATGTATCGTCTATAATAAGTTTTGTTCCCTTAGGTAGAAATATAGTGACTCTTTTGGAGCCTTCAATCAAACTTATATTACCAGAAATTGTAGAAATATTTTTTCCTATGCAAATAAGAAAAGTATTTCTGAACTTTGAATATGGCATGGGTTGTTCCACTATCAATCACATAAATATCTTTATGATTGAACTTTGATCCGATCATAATTTGAAAAATATCCATATTCTTCAAAAGAAAATGACATAAACAAAATAAACATCATTATCAAAGCATGACTTTTATTTATGTACAATAATTACATTAACATGACCATACTATATAATACAAATAACAAAATTAAAATATTTAAATTTCTACAGATTCATTACCGATCACATGACTTGTTTCTCCTTCTGGGAGTACAAAAAAATAGTTACATCCAAATGCATAAAGTAAACATTATCTTCAGAGAATAAAATTTGCTTCAACATTTTTTATTGTCTTCTTTAGGGAGGCTTGATAAAGCTCAACCAAGTGCTTTAAAGTACAACAGGTACGTGAAGTGCCCCTTTCCTCCACATCTATAGCATGCATTTTCTGTATTTGTTGTTTGCACTGATTCATGCTTTTGTTCCTTTCTTTTTCACTTTGGTGGTGAAGATGGTTCTTTTGTGCATTATAATTATCATGATTAGAGTTTCTTCCCCGATCACGGCCATGATCACGATTGGGGCCACGGCCTCTTCCACGCTTAGCTTGGTGGAAGTTTGTCTTATTCACCTTAGGGAATGGTCAAGAACAGTAGGTCGACTTTCATGGGTTTTCATTAATAACCATTATGTTTCTCGGTCACAAGAAGATGTGAAATAAGTTTAGAATATTTTTTCTCTAACATATCATGATCAGTAATATTATCACCACATAATTTTAATTAGGAGATAATTATGAATATATCAAAATTATATTCACTAATAGATTTAGAATCTTGTAGCCTTAAATGAGTCCAATCACAACATGCTTGTGGAAGAACGACCATCTTCAGGTGGTTATATCTAACTTTCAAAGTATTCCACGATATTTAACATTGAGATATTTCATTTACAAGCCTTCATCAAGGTGATGGTGTAGGAATATCATTGTTTTAGCAGATCTTGGTTCGATGCCTAATTTTTATCCTTGATAGTATTTGTCAGACTCATTGCATCAAGATGAATTTCAGTATCAAGCACCCAAGACATGTAGTTTTTGCCCGATATATCCAGAACTACAAATTCAAGTTTAGAAAGATTTGACATTATTTAGAAAAAGAAAGTTCGTACCTTTGATACTTTCAAAGTATTTGCTCGAGATGGCAGAGTGTCGTGCTGATAACGTGTTATAAAATAAAGACTATAAAGTAAATAAACAAAAGACATGTATATAGAGACTGATATATTATTCAACTTAAAATTGATGTACATGATGAACTGAAATCTCCTCTATTTATAAAAAAAGGAAGAAGCTGCTAGGCTTTGTAAGAAGCGGTTGTGAGGCTTTCTTGAGCTGCTTGTAAGCTATCTCCATGAGCTACTCGGAACTTGCTTGTTTAATAAGAACCTGCTACAAGTCATTTCATTGAGTTGCTTGCGATCTGTCTGTATCAGCTGCACACTTGTGATAAACTGCAACGGAGTAGTAAATGCAAAAGATTATCTATAGCGGCGTAATAAATGGACATCCACAACATAATATTTGTTAGGACTGAAAAAAATCAGGTGTCATGCGGAATCTAGCAAAGCAAACCTTGAATGACGATAAATCATACAACAAGAGAAATATACCAAAAGAGACACAAATATTTAACGTGGTTCGGTCAACTGACCTACGTCCACAACGGAGATGAGCAATCCACTATAATAAAAAAAGAGTATAAAATATCGAGAGAACAACCTCACGAAGAGGCAAACACAAGTGACACACTAACACTTGTCCTGTAAAGTTCTCCCCCTAAACACGACTCTCAAGCCCCCTATAGCTACATTGTGGATGCTACTGAATGAGAAGGACTGATCTTCAATTTATAGAACTCCAAACCTTTTCCTACAAGAAAAAGGACTAGCCAAATATAGGAGAATTATAATTTCCTTCTACAAAAAGGAAAACCCAATTAAGGTAATTATATTGCCCTTCCCTTCAACAAATAGGAAAACCAAATATGGTAATAAAATTATGGCAAACACCTAACAATTTTCCCCCTTGGCTGGAATTTTCTGACAAAATAAACTTGATCCACCTTCTTCACATAGCCTTCAACATGTCGCATCTCCAAATCTCCACCACAAAGTTTGTCTCAACGTGCGTAGCACACCGGTCAAATTTCTCAGAAAAAAATCACGATTATCGTCAAATATGTTGCGGCTAGAACTGAACCCGCCAAGATGAACCCGTCTTGAACCTCGCTCTGTTACCACTTGTTAGGACCGAAAAAATCAGGTATCATGCGGAATCTAGCAAAGCAAACATTGAATGACGATAAATCATACAACAAGAGAAATATACCAAAAGAGACATAAACATTTAACGTGGTTCAGTCAACTGACCTACGTCCACAACGAAGATGAGCAATCCACTATAATAAAAAGAGAGTACAAAATATCGAGAGAACAACCTCACAAAGAGGCAAAACAAGTGATACACTAACACTTGTCCCGTAAAGTTCTCCCCCTAAATACGACTCTCAAGCCCTCTATGGCTACATTGTGGATGCTACTGAATGAGAAGGATGGATCTTCAATTTATAGAACTCCAAACCTTTTCCTACAAGAAAAAGGACTAGCCAAATATAGGAGAATTATAATTTCCTTCTACAAAAAGGAAACCCCAATTAAGGTAATTATATTGCCCTTTCCTTCAACAAATAGGAAAACCAAATATGATAAAAAAAATTATGGCAAACACCTAACAATATTTTCATAATATTAAACAAAATATAAGGAATAACAACTGAGAAGACATAAAAATACATTCACATTGTTTATGTATATATGTCATACAACCTTTTTTTCTTTCTGTGAACAAATATTTGTGGTTCGACAACTAGTACAAATAATATATAGTAAAACATGAAAAATTTACGTCAGTTCTCACTTTATTATGTGTCTAAGAGAGAAAATGCAAAACATATATAAACAGCGGCGGATGCAAACGATTTGACAAGAGATTCATTAAATTTTCAACAAATATTAAATATGAATAATGTACAATTTTAAAGTACAATAATATCCATTTAAGAACATCACAGGCGGAACGTATTAAATTTAATCCTGAATCGGCCTCAGTATATTAATTTGATTTATCCTCCAAAATTTTCCGTCAGTAATTTTAATTCAAATTGTATAAGAAGTGCATAAAATACCTTCTTTCCTTTGATATTCTATCAACGAATATGACAACTTGCATTCTTTTCCTTCTCCATATTCACTACTGACAACTACTAAGAATTTCGACTATTTTTGCAGAGTGCATTTAGGGAACAAAATACACAAGTATCATGTCTCAAACTTGAGAACGTTCCTTGGCGAGTTTCTGACTCTAGTTCGCTTCTTTCTACTACCGATCTTCTCCTGCTGTTGCTACTGGATATAGACGAAGTCCTTTTTTCTCCCTCAACGATCTTGAAATAGGTAGTTGTGACAAGTTGATAACACTTTCTTCCCTCACACTGCATGAATGCTTACATGAAAAAACAGACATATTATTGTTCTTTTTCTTCATCCCAAAGTACCCGAAATCATCCTTGCTTAAACCACCCAAAAACTTGCCTTTTCTTGAGGTTTTTGTGCACTCTTTATATGCTATCAAGAATGGATCATCATCTTGTTTCCTAAAACCCCTTCTTGATGAACTTTTCAACGGCGGCGGCCGCTGATAAAAACACGGCGGAGGAGGAATTTTTATGTCATGAAAAGCTAATGCCTTTGTTTTTTCAGGTAGTTGCGAAAGATTTGGTGAATTTTGGTCTGCAGCATAATCTTTTGTTGGTATCACCTCATTCCCTTTGGAATATTGGACCTTGTTCTTGTGACTAAAACTACTCATATTTTGGAACAAAGTGAATGTAACAAAGTAAGCCTTGGGTAATTTTGAATATATATTGAAGAAATAATGAATAAGTTATGGATTTATAAAGAGACTCTTCATGTACTTTATGCCCTCTAACGGCAAATCATTCCTTTTGAAGAAATAAATAAAACGTGAAGGGAAAAAGTGTGTAAATACAAAAAAGTTTGGTACTCAAAAACTACCAACAGAAAAAGATGATGATGGTGAAGAAAAATGGGGAAAAAGATTAGCAAAACGCATTAGTTCTATAACTTCTTTCCTTGCATTTTTTTCAGTTCCACGTCAAGATAAGGAGTACATCGAAAGTATGACCAAAGAAGAAGTTAGGAGAAACATGACAAACACTTACACTTGGTTCATGCGAAGATATTTTAATTAGTTCAATTTATAGCATTTCTGTGCAGGATAAATTTAGGAAAACATACTTCCTCCGTTTCAAAAAGATTGGTATAGTTTGGAGTACGAGAGTCAAAGTACTTAACATAAAATTTATATTTTCGGAAATTACATAAAAAAAATTATAAGTCATAATAATTCAAAATTTTATAAAATATTTGAGAAAAACGTGGTCAAAGAACAACCTCGTAAACTTCCCAAATAGTAATAGTGCCAATCTTTTTGACACGGATGAAGTGTGTATATATATTGCAGACTTATATTACGAAGAGGACAATTACAGAAAAAAATTGGTGGGCTTGCCTTGTGCTTTGGGGTAATTAGGCGGCTATATAATATGCTTACATATGTTTTATTACTTTGGTATATGATCTATAGAAAGTAATTAAAGTAATTATCCATTTGGCTGTGTGATCTAGTCAAAATGGTTAATTAAAAGAAAATAAATTGGCATGAATTTCTTAAGGATGAAAAATTATAACGAAATTGAAATTTTAAAATTTGCGTATAGGTGATTGCTAATTCTCTTAAACTTTAAACCACAACATATTTTCCAAGTTTTTTTTTTTGTTGTTGTTGAGAAACTGTGTCCCTATTATTTTTAAAAGTAAAATAAATATCTCATAGGCACCCATAATCAAACGAAGATTAATTATTAGGTGGGAACCATCGAGGGGCATGATTGTATGGTTGGAATCTTCACTCTTAATCATTTGGGAATGAAGAGCCTTTCAATAGGCAATGATGTACTTATAAATAGGTTTAATCGACCTGAATTCAAATTAGTTAAGGTTAGTGAATTTTGAATACCTAATACTAAACGAAATTTTAAAAAAAAAGTAGTTGGGGCAGATCAATATGGTGTAAGTTAATAGTTTTTAATTTTGTATAAATTACAATTAGAAAATGCTATAAAATAATAGCAGAAAGACATTTCTAACTGACTAATTTGTTGATTGTCTAGACATGAAGAAAAGAACAGAAAAAGGTAAAGGCAGTAGAGCACACCTAATCGTTTCTCATGCTTAGCAGCCAAAGCATGCCTACTTCTTGTATTGATTTTTCTGAAGGTAACCAAGCTGAGGCACTCTTCAATCTAATTACATTCTAATTAATTGAGTTTCTTTTCTATTATATTTTCATTTGACCACCTAGTAATTCAAGAACCAACCTAGGAAACCCCTTTCAATATATTCCTTGAAAGAATGAGCATAAAGTAAGAAGACTATCCGCCTGATTTTAACATAGGAAGCGGTTTATCAATGATATGGCCCGGAGATAATATTTTATTCGTGTCATTTTTTTCTTCTTTTCATTGATATTCCGCTTCCTATGTTAAAAAAGAAAAGAAGAAAAAGATGACACCCGAATGAAATATTATCTCAGGGCCGTATCATATGTTCTTTACGCATAGTAAAACCAATATTATTAATAGTCTTAATAGTAAGAGTATTTGTCTAACGGCTCAAATATGTCCGCTCCCTCTGACAACTGTCCAATTTTTTCATGGTGAAAAACCTTTAGTGAGAGGGGCACAAATCACAAATGTTAATGAGTAATATTTGGACATTTTTGCCTTTTATTGGTTGGTATGCAAACAAAGTCTAATATTGATAGATGAAAAGTTTGGGAATCTACATGTAAGGTGTAAATATCTCTTAAAGATGTAAGACCTTTTTGGGAAAATTATGCAGGTTTGGCCCAAACCGAACAATATAATATCATGTTAAATGTATCTATAAGCTGGTTGAGCCCAACAACTGGTATAAAAGCCCAGGATCGGGATGAGTATGACGATGGCAGATTGATGGCATGAGGCTCAGTTTACTTCCCCTTACGAGCTCAGAAACGCACACAAACAAGAAGAAGTTAGTAGTGGACTTCGTTTGCATAAATACGTGGATCGTGGTGACGGGCTACGTGAAACTTAATTTGACAGGGGAAGATTGTTGGGTGTACAAATAAAATCTCACATTGGTAGATGAAAAGAGTGGGAATCGACATATAAGATGTAATATCTTAATAGTCTGAGGTCTTTTGGGAAAAACCGATAATATCATACTTTGAGAGTATCTGCGGACTGAATGAACCCCAATAGTATTTACATAGAATAGAAACCCAGATAGGAGGGTATCTTGCAAAAGCCAGAATTTGCTATTAATAAGAAAATTTATGGAAGTCCCAAAAACTGCATCATTTGGCAATTCTTAATAAATGACAAAATTTTGAGAATGCAGATAGAACTGATATTTTTGCCTAAAAAAATAAAATAATAGATATAGCTCACATTTAAGATTACAGAAACTAGACTGCAACAGGCAGCCCCAAGGCACAAAATCCGGTGGAAATGTATAGTCCTTTATTTACAAGACATAAGTTTTCGCTACAAGTGCTAGGAGATATGAATTCTCTTCATAACTATAGAATTCTCAAAGAGAAATGAAAAAAGAATGATTTATGTGTTGTGTAGAAATAATTAAAAGGTGCATGTTGCTATGGTGTTTAAGTTTCACTAAATTATGTGCTTAACTTTCCACAACAAATTCTTCTTACAAAAGAATATGCCAAAAATAACAAATGAATCCATAATGTAAAGAAATTAACAGGACAGAAAGAGGGGATGGCCTTAACCGTAATGGTGAACATTATCACCATTCTTGATGGATTTCTCCATTCAAATTATGTTGTGCGCAACTTGCTCTTCTTCATTGAGTTGGTATTTGGGGTTCAAAGTTCGGAGGAGAGGCAATATCGCCATCATCTCTCCAGAACTTAGCTTCCCCAGCTAATTTTCCCATTTACATACCGCGCCATGGCCAGGCTCAGCGTATTGTCTTCCGATTTGACAGTTCAGCTGAAATAAATATATCCCTATGAAGCGTATCCGTATTGGACTAGTCAACCTGTTCACCGATCAAGTCTAGCCCGACAAGCAGGAATGATATCCCTTGAAACAACAAGAAGTAAAAGTGGATTCCTTGAGCTGATAGGAGGCTCCTCACTGAAGCTGTCAACAGCAAGAAAGCCAAGGCCAATTCTTTTGTATATATTCTGTTATGCTTCTTCTTCTTCCGCGAGGACTTTCTCTCTTTCTTCTTAATTTCCTCCTTCAAGTCTCCCAAATTAGGCTCCGAAATACCTCTTTGATGTTTTGGTTTTCCCTCAACCAACAAGGAAAGGTCACCCTCAGAAGAACGTCCTGATTTCTTTGTTACAACCCATTCGTACGCGCTTCCAAGTTGGAAAAGCCCTGAGATCATTGCATTGAACTTGGTCACGGACATAGTGTTTTCGAAGAGAAGGTATGGCACAACGAAAGGGAAAGATTTAGGGGCTGGAAGTATATTGAGAAACGACATGGTGGCAGGAATGTAACAGACAACCCATGTCGGGAGTGTAGCCTCAGGAATGAACATGGTCATGGGGAGGATTATACAAAATAAGGTGAAAGAATAAAATGGCAGTATCAGCTTCCTTAGAAGGAAGAAAAGAAATATCAAGTTTCCCTTCTTCCAAATGCTTATCTGCATAAACAAAGTTAAAAACATAATATAGTCAACAATGTGCTAATTATCGTACTAGATGGATATTCTTCAAATGCATTGAAACCAAGTATATACATTTGATTCAATAATGGCAGGCAAACAAAGACGGAATAACTGCATTGGCCCTGAATGCCATCTATGTTGTTGCTTCCGATATGCTTCGTATGATTCTGGTAATTCACACTGGCACTGAAAATCCAAGAAAGTCTGTCAGATTCAAACGAAACAGATACTTGCTAGAAATAATAAGTGACCAAATATCGGTGAACAAAGTGTCTTGCAATGAAATACCTCTACATCATTGAGAAAGATGAATTTCCACCCGTGAAGATGTGCCCGAACAGCAATGTCCATATCCTCAACTGTTGTCCTCTCCATCCAACCACCAGAACCTTCTAATGCCTTAATCCTCCATACTCCAGCAGTACCGTTAAATCCAAAGAAATTCAGAAAAATGCCATTCACCTGTTGTTCCACTTCAAAATGAAATGCCAAATTAATAAGCTGCAGTCTTGTTAGAAGATTTTCCTCCTTGTTCACAAACGACCACCTTGCTTGAACCAACCCTAGGTCCTCATTATCCTATAATTCAAAATCAAAGGAAAAAATTAATAAAACAAACTACATGATCATATTCTAGACGCATAAATAATGCATCAACTGATCATACATACTGTACACACAATGTGATTCTATACGGAAGACAATATACAGGAAATGAAGATCATCACATGGAGAGAATCAAGCTTGGAGCTGGAGTGTATTGAATACCTTAAAATAAGGAACGGTTCTCTTAAGAAAATCAGGTGATGGCTGAAAATCTGCATCGAAAATGGTAACAAATTCATAGTCTTTGACATAGCTGCAATTCATGGCTGACTTAAGATTGCCAGCTTTGTAACCTTCTCTAATCACCCTATGACGGTATACAATGTTTGCACCATCCTTCTGCCATTTATGCACCTCCTCTTTGATCAACGTCTGAGTCATGGAATCGTCAGAATCATCAAGAATTTGAATCAATAGTTTGGATTTAGGCCACTCCAAACTGCACACAGCTGCAATGGATTGCTGATAAACCTGATACCAATTGCCACCAACACTCAATTTCCAGACCAACAATAAACTTAGAATAAGATTTGACACAACGACGACCACAACAACAACAACAACTATTCTTCAATCCAAACTAATTAATTTTAGCTATATGAATACTTAATATCGATTTCGCTCCATTTGGATCCGTTTCATTCCAATACTCAATAATTCCACAACATAAAGAAAATTAATTTGAAGAAAGAACAAATTACCTCTTTTTCATTACACATGGGGATTTGAACAAGAACCATGGGATAGTAACCACCACCATCACCAGCCTCAAGATCCACTAGACCGCATTTCAAAACTGGCCTAACATTCTTTATCTTTATCCAGAAACAACCCAAACACAGGATTAACCTATCCAAACTCTGGATAAGAAACAGGACAATGCACACATTGGCCAATAATTGAAGAGGGGGAGCAAGATATTCCACCCTAATTAAAACCCACATGGAATAAAGCGAATCAAACACACCCTTTACAGCTAATGGATTAGCCAATGTGTACAAATGCTGAATTTGAAACTCTGAAGCACTAAAGTGCCAACCTTTATAATATGCAGCTATCTCAAAACCTAACAAGATTAAAGATAACCAAAGGAAGACCTTTATACAAATATAAAACCGGCTATTAACGGTAGAAGAATCTGTTCTTCCGGTGGCAACACGGCGGTGAATAACAGAGCCAAGACTGAACAATGCAGAGGCAATTGAAGTTAAGCAACCTGCTGCTTTATGTGCCTTAAGAAGAAGAACCCATGTGAGCTGTTTTGCATTCTTGTTTTTCACCTTTTCACCTTTTGTTAACAGAAAATCATCATCTGATGGACTTTGTAACTCAACCATGGACCAGTTATTTGGGTTCTCCATTTTCACCACCACAGGGGTACCCCTTTGAATTTCTTTACCCCACCAGCTAAAGGATTGTGCCATCTTTTATGCCTTTTTGATGAAGACCCTCTTGGAAAATCTGGCCTAAATGTGTTAAAGATTGAAACATTGGGTTGATTGTAGCTCAAATGTGTTTAAAGAATGAAACTTTGTGTTGATTTTAGCTCAAAATGTGTTGTAGAATGAAACTTTGGGTTGATTGTAGCTCAAAATATGAAAAGGTACAAATTCTTGCCCAACAAATGCTATGATGATACCATTGAAGAGACAGTGCAAATGTAAAAGAATGATATTTACGTGGATATCGATATGGATATATATATAGAGAGAGAGAGAGGGGGACCAAAAGGGAGAAAACTCAAAAAGAATGAAGAGGCTATGATTTGGCAAGAAAGTAGGAAAGAGAGACAGTACTTTTCCTTGAATTACTCACAAATTGTAATAAGGGAGAAAAAGTGTGAAGAAAAAAATAATAGAATGTTGTTGTTATGGTAACAGCTTATTAACACGTCTTTGATTCTGATTCCAGTCTTGAAAAGAATGGAAAATCAAAATCAAAAACAAGAAATTCAATAGGTTCTTCCTCTTGTGATGGCTTATGAATTGGATTAAGGTAAGAAATCCAGTTTTTTTTTCTTTTTTTCTTGAAAGAGGTTTCTACCTATATATCAATCAAATATATATGTATCTATGTACATACATATAAAGAAAGTGGTAACAATAGTAATTTGGAAACAGATAATAATTACGCATGCATGCGCTTTTGTTCTTATCAGACAAGAAAAGAAGGGTGGAAGGAGGATGAGATAAAATGATCCTATCTATAATCTAATCATCAACCTTTTTCATTGGCAAAGACACAAGACAGAAAAAAGGAGTAAAAAAGGAGATAAAATATGTGTTTGAGGTTTTCCTTTATTTAGGTTTTTATTAACAAACTCATTATCTTTAAGAAGAATTTTTCCTTTTTTTTTTCTCTCGCTTTTTGTTAAATCATGGTAGTCATTGAATGGCTAATGACAAATTGCTTGCAGTGATGTAAATAATAGAGAATTGAAAATGTGCAACTTTTTACAAACTTATAGTTTTTACGGGGAAAATTCTTACTCACATATAATGTCAATATTATCGTATATAGTTAAGTGATAAACCGAAATAATAATACATATTATTTAACCATAAATAAACTAGTGCAAATTAAAACAATTTCCGTCATTATAGATTGAATATGGCGAAGAAAAACATAAGTCGAATTGTAATGTCATAAATTAAAAGCACTAATCTCATTGCCATAGAGAGGGAATGGTCATTTCAGAATTAGTCAATTTTCTATTTCGTCTTAACCGGCTTGTGTTTTTAATTTGTTGGGTGTTTTTGACTAATTTGCTTCTTTCACGCTTGGCCAAACAATCACGCATAAAACCAGAACTCGCCACGTCATCATATGAATCTCAAAAAATTTAGTTGTGGGAAATTGGTGTAATGATATTTAAACAAATTCTTTTCTATAATATTTCAAAAAAAAGTAAAAAATAAAAAATACTTGAGTTGCCATGAGAAAAGTGGAGCTATATTTTGTTGAGAGAGCTGGATTACATTAGAACGAAAAAAGTCTGGAAAATATAAAATCGTAACACACATAATTATAAATCTAGGGTTATTCGGTCTAAGCGATACAAATATTTAATCCCACTATAAGTTCTGTATTACTTGTACTGTTGTACATTAGTTTCCAGTATAAAAGCTTGCATTACTAATATATATAATCTCCTATAACTAATACAATTTGGCTTCTGGTATTAATAAAACACTGCACAAATTAGCATAGTTTAATACCCAAAAAAAAAGGAAGACAAACTGATCAAATAAAAGAGTAAAACTATAGATGAGACAAATGAGGCTTGCTCAGTTGGTAAAAGCACCTCCACCTGTGACCGTTAGGTCCTGGGTTCGAGTCATCATGGAAGGGAAATGTGAAAACACTGTAGATCCTCCAAATTTGGGAGGGGTTTAAAAAAAAAAACTATAGTTGAGTTTTTAAAGTTGGCACTATAAAATTTTAACAAACTTAGAAAATATTTTTACAAAGGTACAACAAATTTAAATACTTTCTATTTAATTTAACAAAAGTTTATTAACCCTAAGATATTCAAATATTTTGTTACTACTAAGAAGCTGTTACTTGCAGAAAAAAGAAAATCGAAAAGATTTCTAAATGCTAAACTAAGAATTAGTGAAAAAAGAGCTATACACTAAAGTAGAAAATTTAGTTAAAATAATTAAGCATTAATAATAAAATTAAACTAACAGATTATAATGATTTCAATAAATATACTTGCATGTTTTATCAAAATTTAAGAAAGAAAGAACCAAAATTTACTTTGTAGATAGGTTTATTTAATTTATTTTTTAAAGCTGATTAAACTATGAAATATAGTTTTTATTGTATTCAAGCAAAGAAAATAAAATAAAATAGAAAAAGGACTAGGAATAGAACATGAGAGTAATATTACTATTTACTATTTAGAACACTACTAAGCAGGACTTCGTCGTCCGCTTCCCGGGGTAAAAAATAAAATTTCACCCTGCGGACTATATAATTGGCTAACTGGTCCACAATAAGGCTATACTTTGGCATTGGTCGACTAAAACTCTTGTTCAAGAATATGACGCGTGCCCCTTGAGTTAAATGTTGTGCATATAATTACCTTTGTGCCCTTCTTGTACAAATCGCTCATCTCTTTACGCTTTGCGCATTCGTCTTCAAGTATTCTCCGACGGCATTCATCTTATCCGAACTCGGTGGTACAAATTTGCGATTTAGTTTCTCTTCCCATAGATTCATTTACTGTTAGATATTGAGTTAAATTTGAGAGTTCTCTGTTGCCAGTAAATTTCTTTACTTTCTATCTAGAAATTTTAGAATTAAGTGCGAAAACGTATTGCACTTATTAATTGACCAGTTGGGTTATCGCCTTCTGCAATTCCTTGCTTTCGGTCTCGTTTCTGCTTGTGCAATTGTTATGTACTATTTGTTTTATTTTGGTCAAGAGGGAACCAATAGCATGATGACGAGTATGGACATGCCGCTAGCATGGTGGCACTTTGCTGGACATACAAAGTTGCTTCATCGTCTAACTGGTATGTACTATCTATAAAATGATCAGAAATAAATCAAATAAGAAGTCGTCCATGTTGGTAAAATGGTGTTGTTGAACCATTATAGTCACCTTTGACGTAGTTTCTTTCTCTTTCCCGGAAGAAAAGTTATTCACTTTGAGTATCTTCTTAGATTTCAGATGTCATGTTTATATTTTTTTGGATATTGAAAAGTTGGCATTCGTTTAGGTGAGTTATAGTTTTATACTCTCTCTTCTATACATTGGATGGCATAGAGAAGTTATGCCAATTATTTTTTGCTGCATCTTGCACCTTGGCTTATTGTGATATTGTATTTTCATCAACCCATTAATAGAAGTGTCATTCTCCAAATAATATTTTATGTAAAAGACCGTTAAGTTGAAAAGAATGAACCTTCGTTTAGGTTATTTGGAAAATTCTTTGATTTTTGTACGGCTATTATATTCAAGAATAATTGTGGCTGTGTTGTAATATTTTGCTCGTTTTTGACATCAAATTCTCCATTTAACTTGTGTACTTGAACAGTAATCTGATGTGCTTTGGTGACAAAATTTGCTTTCTGAAATTTACTATCCAAGAGATGAATTTGTGTATGTTTGTTTTCATTGAACGTGAAATACGTCAAATTCTTGGACAATAGAGTTGTAATTGTTAATTATAAAGCTGTAAAAGTTCATTATCCAAAGCCACACTCTGATAAAACAGATAGATTTCTGGTGGGGCAAACAATGGTGTTGGGGATTGGTTTTGGGCAATCACAAGATACCCTCAAATTATTGCAATTTGCTCCTTCATTAGATGTGAACATGTACTGGTCAAACATGATGATAACCTTCTCATAAAGTACCCCTAATTACTTTTAGTTTAAAATTTATTGTTCAAAACAGGATTATAAAATCTGATACGTTATACAAAGTTATTTAATCTTTCTCCTTTTACACAACTGAAAGGTCGCATTGACTTTTGTTACCTTTCTTTTAAAAAAAAAAAAAAAAAAAATGGGGGCCAAGGCAGTGAATTTTAAACGAACAAGCAGTTTGAGAAGTAAATGTGATATATTTGCTTCCAACAAGAAGGAATTAACCAGGTTTTGCATTATCAAGAAGGGTAAGCTCCTCAGTCCATAATCCTTAAGTGGGAGTTTCCTCATAATAGGGAATCGATATAGCCATATTACGCAGGGTGAAGAGAAATAAATTTATCAAGCTAAAACTAAGTATATATATTGTCACGACCCAATTTACCCTCCGTAAGACTTCGTGACGGCACCTAGTCCCTACGGCTAGGTAGGCCTAATATTGCGAAAAAAACAACGAATTTGAAAACATAAATCTAAATCACTAACATCAACAGTAAAGAAGTAATTGAGAGAAATGCCGCTCGGGATATACAATAACTACTCCAAAAAAAAAAAGAATACATACAAAATTTTCCCAAGACCCGGAACATCATAAGTCACAAGCTCCTACGAATTTACTAAAAGTTTTATACATCAGTGTTTAAAATAATAGAGGAAGGACTACACAAAAGATAGAGGGGGACTCCTAGATCTGCAGACGCGGCAGATGTACCTCGAAGTCTCCGTAACAACAGCAGATGCACAACTAATAGCGAGGCTGGAATGATGTACCTGGATCTGCACACGAAAACATGTACAGAAGAGTAGCATAAGTACACCACAACGGTACCTAGTTAGTGTCAAGCCTAACCTCGGTCGAGTAGTGACGAGGTCAGGTCAGGGCCTACTGATATATATATATATATATATATATATATATATATATATATATATATATATATATATATATATATATAAAATGAAATATCCCAGTATGATAAAGACTGAAATTTAGCAAGAAGGAAATCACAGAAACATATCAGCACAGTGAACAGAAATAGCAACAGGGGATCTCCCGAGATACCGTCTCGTAGTCCCAAAAGTAAATGTGTAGAGGGATCTCCCGGGTTACCGTCCTGTAGTCCCATAATAAATATGCAGGGGGAAGAATATCGTTTTGTAGTCCCAAAAGTAAATGTGCGAGAGGATCTCCGGGGATACCGTCCCGTAGTCCCAAAGTAAATATACAGGGGGATTGTCACGTCCCAAACTACCTCCTAGACGTGATTGGCAGGTGAATCCCTTTTTCTAACATTTAACCATTTACACACAAACATTGAGAGAAAAAGTGCAAGTCTAAAGTATTATTAATAATTAAAGAGGTAATGATTATCGCCCACTACTTTAGTCAATTGATAGTAAAAACTAACAATCACTCAAATAAACAAAACTCTAGTCCAAATTCCACACTAAGACCATGGAGCATCTAACAGAGTAATATGAGTTTTATTGACGGGTATGCAAACCCCCCCCCCCCCCCAAATGACTAACACGAACTAAGCAAGTCCAAAACGAAAGCCTCCACGAACAATGCGGTGGCTCACCTCAGCAATAGGATCCACTCGAACAAACTCGTCAGCCACTAGCTCTATCTCCTGCAACGGTATCTACACATAGATGCAGGTAAGGAGTGAGTTATACGTAAATATAACTAAGTAAGATCCTCGACCCTCCACTTTAAATACCTCTATAACAAGTGTTAGAAAATACAAACATACTGCAACACGAATGATATAGTAAATATGATAATTATACAATAACTCACTATATGTGTATCAACAGAATTATTAAGAATTAACCAACAAGGATACCCACTAAGGACTTATCATAATTGCACAGAAAGAAATTTACCAACACACCTACGAGTCCACAACGGCACCACAATGCCTCAAATATGTAACAGAGCATACACAATGCTCGGGTGATGTACAAAGGCAAACACAATGCCCCAACATCATGGTGCGCAGCCGTATCAAACTTAACATCATGACACACAGCCGTATCGAACTCAACATCATGGCGCACGGCTGTATCAAACTCAATATCATGGCGCACAGCCGTATCAAACTCAACACCATGGCCCACAGCCGAATCAAACTATAAGACTCAACCTCATAGCGCACAGCCGTATCACACTATCAAACAACTTATAAAATAATATTTTTTTTTCTTTTATAAAATAATATATTTGCAACTAGTCTAAGACTACTGACTCTGCCAAGCGCATGCTTGTCCCAACACATGGACCAAGCAGAGAAAACACACTTTCAAAATGGATTTTAGAAAAGCAAGTATTAAAGCTTAAAGTCTCACTTACCTCACTAACGGAAAGTTCCTCAACCTTGCAATGTCTAGAACACCAACCAAACGACCTTCACTACCCTCAATCTATCCAAAATATTTAATAACACCTCCTAATTAGTCTAAGTAAATAATTTTCATTAACTTTAGGACAAGTCAAAATTAAGGTCAACCCTCGGTCTAATTAATAAAATTTTGTACCCAATTAAATTTCAAATGCGGAGCAGTGGAGAAAGCCGAAACAGTAGTTTCAAAAGTCTGCCACAGTGCGTGTCTCGTGTCTCTAACATACTTGATGTCATTATTTAATCATTACTCCAATCATGACATACTATTAATATACAATGTGTTTTCTAATTAAAAGAAGTGTAAACAGAAACTATTATCAGCAAATTTTCCCCCCCCTACACAATTTCACTTCTGTTAAATTCATCGATCATTACAAAATCTTTATGCTTCAATCATTATAACATTTAATGATGACAACTCCTCTACAATATATGGAATACGTAGTACTATTAGAAAATTGCATACCTGATTAGTTGTTTTTTTTTTTTTTTTTTTTACTTTTTCCCAGAAAAGATACCACACATAGTTAGATTATAAAAATCAAGTTGCAGCCTTCCACTGATAAACCTTGCGCCGTCACAGATATATCATACGTTCTCCAGCAACCTTTTTTTTTTCTTTTTCCCCTCTCAAGGAACCAAATATACTACAGTATTTTATAATTCCTTATGCCCTACACGTGACTGCAACAAGAGTATGGGCTTGGTCCATTTTTTTTTTTGTTTTCTTCTTCTTTTGTTTAATAATCTTAAGTGGAGTTACAAAATTAGCCACTGGCCAATTATTTTATACACTGTATTATGTATTATTATAAATTTTCTACCACTAACTTAATATTTGACCCAATAGCTATAAATAAAATTATTTTTTCTAATCTCACAATTTATAAATATATATAAAATACTTTCGGGTTATTACATTCTCCCCCACTTAAACAAACGTTCGTCCTCGAACGAGTTAGAAAGTGTACCTGATATTTCAAACAACTGAGGGTACTTTCTTTGCATATCTGCTTCAGACTCCCACGTAGCTTCCTCCGTTGGATGGTTACGCCATAATACTTTCACTGAAGCAACCTTTTTCGACCTCAATTGTCGCACTTGCCTATCAATAATAGCTATCAGACTTTCTTTATATGTTAAGTTCTCATCAAGCTCCACATCTTCTGGTTGAATCTTATGACTATCATCACGGACATATCTTCTAAGCATAGACACATGAAATACGGGATGAACTGCAGACAACCTCGGAGGCAAGGCAAGTTTATATGCCACCGATCCGATTCGATCTAAAATCTCATACGGACCAATATACCTCGGACTTAGCTTACCTTTGCGCCCAAATCTCATGACACCTTTCATAGGGGATACCTTCAAAAAGACTTTTTCTCCTTTCATGAACTCCAAATCACGAACTCTTTTATCTGCGTAGGATTTTTGTCTACTTTGAGTTGTCCGAAGTCGTTCTCGTATCAATGCAACTTTCTCCAAAGCCTGCTGAACCAAATCCGGACCCAATAGTTGTGTTTCACCAGGTTCAAACCATCCAACTGGTGAACGACACTTACGAACATATAGAGCTTCAAACAGAGCCATCTGTATACTCTACTGATAGCTGTTATTATAAGCAAACTCTACCAACGACAAATGATCATCCCAATGACCACCAAAATCAATTGCATAAGCTCTAAGCATATCCTCCAAGATCTGAATAACACGTTCAGATTGTCTGTCCGTCTGTGGATGGAAAGTTGTGCTCAACTCAACCTGAGAACCTAAAGACTTCTTAAATGACTTCCAAAATTCAGTAGTAAATTATGCACCCCGATATGATATTATAGAAATAGGCACACCATGAAGCCAAACTATCTCACGGAGGTATATATCTGCTAGCTGTTCTACAGTAGGAGTATCTCGTACTGGTATGAAATGTGCGGACTTTGTGAGTTGTCCACTATCACCCATACTGAATCATGTTTCTTAAAAGTACGTGGCAACCCAACTACAAAATCCATAGTAATTCTTTCCCACTTCCACTCAGGGATAATCAAATTCTGCATCACACCTCCTGGTTTTTGGTGCTTATATTTTACCTACTGACAATTTAAGCAACTAGTCACATATTTTAGAATATCATACTTCATACCTTTCCACCAGTACAATTCACGCAAGTCTTGATACATTTTTGTAGCACCTGGATGGATAGAGTAACAGGAGTTATAAGCCTCTTCAAGAATCAACTGCTTTACATCACCCACCATGGGGATACATAATCTACCATGCCATCGTAACACACCTTCATTATCAATAGCAAATGACTTAACACCACCATTTCACACTCGATCTCAGAGTCTAACTAGACAAGGATCTTCAAATTGACGAGCCTTGACCTGTCCAACTAAGGATGAATGTGCTACCAAACCCGCAAGTAATCTGCCTGGCAATATATGATCAATACGCACACCCTGATTGGCTAATGCCTGAATATCCATAACCATTGGTCGTTCTTCAGTAGTAAATCGGGCCAAGCTACCCATAGACTTTCTATTCAAGGCGTCTGCCACCACATTCGCCTTTCCCGGATGATATAAAATAGTAAGATCATAATCTTTAAGTAATTCTAACCACCGTCTCTGCCTCAGATTCAGATCTCTTTGCTTGAATATATATTGTAGACTCTTGTGATCAGTATATATTTCACACAGCTCACCATAAAGATAGTGACGCCATATCTTAAGTGCAAATACGATCGCAGCCAATTCCAAGTCATGAGTTGGATAATTCTTTTCATGGTTCTTCAGCTGTCGAGAAACATAAGCTACTACCTTGTCATTCTGCATCAGAACACAACCCAAACTAACTCGAGACGCATCACAATAAATGGTAAAACCCCCTGCACTTGTAGGTAGTGTCAAAATCGGAGTTGTAGTAAACGCGGTCTTCAATTTCTGAAAACTTTCTTCACACTCATTTGACCACCAAAATGCAACACCATTCTGAGTCAATCGAGTAAATGGAGTGGCTATCCTTGAGAAACCCTCAACAAACCTTCTATAATATCCGGCTAGGCCTAAGAAGCTACGTATCTCTGTAGGAGTAGTGGGACGAGGCCAATCTTGAACTACCTCTATCTTCTTTGGATCAACTTGAATCCCATCTCGTGACACCACATGTCCCAAAAAGGAAACTATATCCAACCAAAATTCACACTTTGAGAATTTGGCATAATGCTTTCGCTCACTAAGTGTCTATAACACAACTCTCAGGTATTGTTCATGTTCTACCCCACTTTGAGAGTAGACCAAAATGTCATCAATAAATACAATCACAAAATGATCTAAGAATGGCTTGAATACCCTATTCATGAGGTCCATAAATGCTGCAGGGGCATTAGTAAGCCCGAAGGACATCACTAAAAATTCAAAATGCCCATACCTGGTCTGAAACACTGTCTTGGATATATCCTCGGTCTTAATTCTTAGTTGATGGTAACCTGGTCTTAGGTCAATTTTTGAAAAGTGAGTTGCACCCTATAGCTGGTCGAATAGATCATCAATACGTGGCAATGGATATTTATTCTTGATCGTCACCCTATTCAGTTGCTTGTAATCAATACACATTCTTATCGTGCCATCTTTCTTTTTAACAAATAACACTGGTGCACCCCAATGCGACACACTAGGCCTGATCAATCCCTTATAAAGTAGCTTTTGAAGTTGAACCTTTAATTCTCTCAACTCCGCTGGAGCCATACGGTATGGAGGACTAGAGATAAGTTGAGTTCCTAGCACCAAATCAATACTGAACTCAATCTCTCTCATCGGAGGCAGCCCGAGTAAGTCTTCTGGAAACACATTAGCAAATTCTCGAACAACTGGTACACTATCAATAGTAACATCCTCCAAGCGTGTATCATGAACGGTAGCAATAAAATCCAAACACCCATTATTAATCATTCGATGGGCTTTTACATAGGATATTATCTTTCCCTGAGTCAGAGGAGTTATGCCTTTCCACAATAAACATGGTTCTCCTGGAAAATCAAAACATATCAGCTTGGAATGACAATCAACTGAAGCATAACATGACACTAACCAACACATACCCATAATCACATCAAAGTCAGACATAGGCAACACTAGTAGATCAACTACGGTGTCCCTACTCTGAATAAATATCACACAGTCTCTATAGACTCTATCCATAGATATAGTCTCCCCTACTGGGGTCACCACAATATAAGGCACATTAAGAGACTCAACTTCTCGTTCTAAGTATATGGAAAAAGATGGAGATACATATGGATACGTAGAACCAGGATTAATAAGAGCGTAAGCCCCATAAGAACCGATAATGATAATACATGTGACTACTGCATTAGATGCCTTGGCATCCTGTTTGGCCATAGCAAAGAATCTTGGCGGTCCACCTGCTTCCTGAGCAGTCTGTGCACCCTGTTGACCCTGTCCAGGAGCAACATGCGGGGCGGCTCTAACTGGGTGAGTTTGTGTACTAGTAACCGTTCTCTGCGGCTGTGGAGTAGCATGGCTAGTAGAAGAATATCCTCTTGGACAATACTTAACAATATGTCCTTTTTGACCACAAGTAAAACAAGCCCCATCTGTTCCAAAACAACGACCACTGTGATTTCTACCACAATTCGAACACTCAAATGTTGACCTGACTGATATGAGCCATTATCCTTCCTCTGTATCTGCTGCTTCCCCTATTTAGCTGGATAAGTACTCCTAGAAGACTGCACCACTGACTCTGACTGAGAAGGTCTGGACTGCCCATGATTAAAACCACTCTTGCTCCCAGATAGAGCTCCACTAAACCCGCCGGCGCTACGAGCCCTTTTACTTTCTCGCTCGGTCCTGTCCTTCTCCTGATAGGACTCATAACGAAGAGCAGTGTCAACTACCTCTTTGTACGAACCACCTTGAACATCCCTAACCATAGAACCCCAATAACGATGCCCGAGCCCATCCACGAACCTCCTCACCTTCTCATGCTCATCTGCAACTAGAAAAGGTGCATAACTCGCTAAGTCAGTGAACTTAGCCTCATACTCTGTAACTGTCATACTGCCCTGACGCAGTTGCTCGAACTGACATCTCATGTCATCTCGCTTGCTTAGTGTAACGAACCTATCCATAAACATAGTTGAAAACTCTAACCAAGTAATAGGTGGCAACCCTGCTCGTCTACCTCTCTGAACTAAATTCCACCATGACTCTGCGGATCCTAAAAATATAAAAGTGGCAAATTCCACCCCTCGAGTCTCTTCAGCCCCAAAGTAGATAGTATCTTCTCACAACGCTGAATGAACTTCTGGGGCTCAATAGAAGCTTGTGTAGCATCAAACTCTGGTGTCTTAAGATCCTTAGATTGTCCTGTATTTGCAACTGGCTGAATGGCCTGCTGAGGGGCCATATGGGGAGCTACAACATTTAGCTGAACCTGTGTTTGCGCCTGCGAAGTAGTCTGGGGAGCCGGAAGTCCACCCTGAGTAGGCACTAACGCCTCCAACACATTCAACAACCTCGCCACTACATCTGCGGGTAAGGTAACTGTAGGCACATCAACTGGGCCTGGTGGTGGAGCATCATGAACCACTTGTTCTTGCACTCTATCTGGCATAGTAGCTTGGGATTGACCCGTGTCACAACTTCAGGCTGAGGAGCATCCTGTCTACTAGTCTGAGCTCTAGTCTGATGAGCTCCAGCCTGACCACCACCTCGGGAAGCACCCTGTCCAGCACCACGTCTAGCAGATGAAGGTGTGTATGTCCTAGCCATCTGCGAAAGAAATAATTAAAAGTCAAACTCAAGTTATCTCAACACATGATCAAGGAATGAAAGAAGGGAAAATATCCTAAATGCTTAGTAGCCTCAAGATCATAAGTATGGGCGCCTACATACCCATGAGCAAGACTCTACTAAACATTGCTCTATGACTCGGGACTTAAAGCCTAAACTCTGATACCAACTTTGTCACGTCCCAAACTACCTCTCAGACGTGACTGGCACCGAGCTAACGCCACCTGCCAGGCGAACCCCTTTCTCTAACATTTAACCATTTACACACAAATACTGAGAGAAAAAGTGCAAGCCTAAAGTATTATTAATAATTAAAGAGGTAATGATTATCGCCCAATACCTTAGTCAATTGATAGCAAAAACAAACAATCACTCAAATAACAAAACTCTAGTCCAAATCCCACACTAAGACCATAGAGCATCTAACAGAGTAATATGAGTTTTATTGACGGGTATGCAACCCCCCCCCAAATGACTAACACGAACTAAGTAAGTCCAAAACGAAAGCCTCCACAAACAATACGATGGCTCACGTCAGCAATAGGATCCACTCGAACAAACTCGTCAGCCACTAGCTCTATCTCCCGCAACGATATCTGCACAGAGATGCATGTAAGGAGTGAGTTATACGTAAATATAACCCTGTAAGATCCTCGACCCTCCACTTTAATACCTCTGAAACAATTGTTAGAAAATACAAACACACTACAACACGAATGATATAGTAAATATGATAATTATGCAATAACTCACTATATGTGTATCAACAGAGTTATTAAGAATTAACCAACAAGGATACCCACTAAGGACTTATCATAATTGCACTGAAAGAAATTTACCAACACACCTACGAGTCCACAACGACACCACAATGCCTCAAATATGTAATAGAGCATATACAATGCTCGGGTGATGTACAAAGGCATACACAATACCCCAACATCATGGCGCACAACCGTATCAAACTCAACATCATGGCGCACAGCCGTATCAAACTCAACATCATGGCTCACAGCCGTATCGAACTCAACATCATGTCGCACAGTCGTATCAAACTCAACATCATGTCGCACAACCGTATCAAACTCAATATCATGGCGCACAGCCGTATCATACTCAGCACCATGGCTTATAGCCGAATCAAACTATAAGACACAACCTCATGGCGCACAGCCGTATCACACTATCAAACAACTTATAAAATAATATTTTTTTTCTTTCATAAAATAATATATTTGCGGCTAGTTTAAGACCACCGACTCTGCCAAGCGCACGCTTGTCCCAACACATGAACCAGGCAGAGAAAACACACTTTCAAAACGGATTTTAGAAAAGCAAGTATTAAAGCTTGAAGTCTCACTTACCTCGCTAATGGGAAGTTCACCAACCTTGCAACGTCTAGAACACCAACCAAACGGCCTTCAATGCCCTCAATCTATCCATAATATTTAATAACATGTCCTAATTAGTCTAAAATCTAAATAAATAATTTTCACAACTCTAGGACAAGTCAAAACTAAGGTCAACCCTTCGGTCTAATTAATAAAATTTTGTACCCAATTAAATTTCAAACGCAGAGCAGTGGAGAAAGCCAAAACAGTGGTTTCAAAAGTCTGCCACAGTGCGTATGTCTCATATCTCTAACGTACTTGGTGTCATTATTTAATCATTACTCCAATCATGACATACTATTAATACACAATGTGTTTCTAATTAAAAGAAGTGTAAACAGAAACTATTATCAGCAAATTTTCCACCCCCTACACAATTTCACTTCTGTTAAATTCATCGATCATTACAAAAATTTTATGCTTCAATCATTATAAGATTTAATGATGACAACTCCTCCACAATAAATGGAATACGTAGTACTATTAGAAAATTGCATACCTGATTGGTTGCTTTCTTTCTTTTTTTACTTTTTCCCAGAAAAGATACCACACAGTTAGATTATAAAAATCAAGTTGCAGCCTTCCACTGATAAACCTTGCGTCGTTACAGATATATCATACGTTCTCCAGCAGCCTTTTTTTTCTTTTCCCCCTCTCAAGTAACCAAATATACTAGTATTTTATAATTCCTTATGCCCTACACGTGACTGCAACAAGAGTATGGGCTTGGTCCATTTTTTTTTTATTGTTTTCTTCTTCTTTTGTTTAATAATCTTAAGTGGAGTTACAAAATTAGCTACTGGCCAATTATTTTATATATTGTGTTATGTATTATTATAAAATTTCTCCCACTAACTTAATATTTGACCCAATAGTTATAAATAAAATTATTTTTCTAATCTCACAATTTATAAATATATATATAAAATACTTTTGGTTATTACAGGGATCTCCCGGAATATCGTTCCATAGTCCCAAAATAAATACGCAGCTCAAACAATGGAGATAACAGCTACAATACGAAACCATACAGTTTAGATTAAGTACAAGTCAAGGAAGAAGCAGGAAATCCATTAAGCATGTTGCACAAAGTTTAGATAAGCATTTAAAACATGTAGACATGCTATTCTAGGCTAAACAGGACAATTACACATGCTAATATAACTCAATTAAAGTGAAACAAATTATTATTCACAGTGAAAAAAGAAATTTACAATAAATAGCCCGTGTACGCACTCGTCACTTTACGTACACGACGCTCACATAACACAACAGTACCATTTCCTAAGGGGAGTTCTCCCACACAAGGTTAGGCAAGCCACTTACCTCGAACCAAGCTCAATCAATCGGTAACAATGCCTTTTCCACGAATATCCGACTCCGAATGACCCAAATCTAGCCAAAATCAATTACATATACATAAATATAATTATAAGAAACTAATCTAGTCAATGAAATCAAAGCTAAAGCAAGAAATTAGGAAATCGCCCTAAAAAGTCTCCCCAGGCTCACGTCTCGGAATCGGGTAAAAGTTACAAAATATGAACACCCATTCACTCACAAGTTCACTCGTACCAAAATTATCCAAATCCGATATCAAAATCCCAATCAAATCTTAAAACCTAGTTGAAGAACTTCCAAGGTTTTTTCCCAAATTTCTCACCCAAATTTCTTGATTGTCACGACCCAATTTTCCCTCTGTTGGCTTTCGTAATGGAACCTAGTCTTAGGGACTAAGTAAACCTAACAATTTCTGAATATCAAAAAATCTAGCAGCTTCAACATAGAAATCTTTATGAAATATACATCTTCCAAAAACCGGCGGTACAAGTCATAAGCTCTACAGAGTCCCGCTACAACTTCTAAACACGACTGTACCGAAATAAGTACAATATTATGAATATAAAATAGGAAAGGTAACTCTGAAGCCTGCGAACGCAGCAACAGGTTTACCTTGAGTCTCCATAGCGATGACCCGCACAACTACTAATTAACAATACCTGGATCGACACAAAAATGTGCAGTAGTATAATATGATCACACCACAGCGATGCCTAGTAAGTATCAAGACTAACCTCAGTGGAGTAGTGACGAGGGATAGTCAAGACACCTACTGGTCTAATAAATTGAACAAGTATAAGTATAGAAATGACAGAACATGATATCTATATAAAGGCTACGCGATGTGGCTAACAATATAGTAATTGCAATAAGGAAAGAAAACAGTAAGTAATAGCGGAACACCCTAATAAGAACACAAAAAAATGAACGAAAAATACAACCCAAATCTGAAATCACAGATACAGTAAAGACAGGTCATAACTCAGCAACTACGGCAGTTTTTACACCAGGTCTTAGCCAACAACTTCAATCAATTTGTCGAATCCTTCAAGTGATAAAAGTATTTTGAAATATACTTCCTTCAATTAAATATTTTTCAAAAATATTTCCTTCAAAATAAATACCTTTTGAATATAATCTTTTCAAATAAATATCCTTTGAATATAAGTCACCCTGTGACACCTCATTTCATAATCGTATAATACGGATCTCAATACCTGAGCCCTAACACTTGGCATCTTGTGCCCTCATCACACCTCACAATCATACAGACAACTCACGTGCCAAATAGAGCTATTCTCACAGTACAGGCAAATAAATAAGGGTGTGCATCTATACTCAGCTTTATCAAGAAGCCTCTTATCCGATAAGGGTACTTAGCCACGTGTATGCTTGTGCAACTGTCCTAACATAGTTCGTACCAGCTAGTAAGCATAAGGAAAAGAATGGACATCACATATAGTGTCTACACAGGAATGACATCAATGAAAGACAACAACTCAGACACGGTGATAATAACAAGGGATCTCCCATGATACAGTCTCGTAGTCCCAAACATAAATGTGCAGGGGGATCTCCTGGAATCCTTTTCCATAGTCCCAAAAGGGGGGGTTTGAGAGAGTTCAAAGACGGCAAGTGAGAGACAATATCTCTAGGTCTTGGGGGTCGGGTTATAAGCTATTTTCCTCTTCTCAGTGTAAGTCATGATTTGTTTGGATAAAGTCAACTAGTAATTGCTGCACAACTAAGCTTGTTTGTGCCATAGTCAGTTGAGATATTCACACATATGCGAAATACATCCCTGTCTTAAATCTCTTTGAGCCCCTGTTAAATTTTTGTAAATGCTGCATGCATCTATCATTAGCTTATCCTCCATGAAAGTAGGATTTAGACATACTATTATAGTCAGTTGATAGTTTTAGGAGTTAAAGCATGGTCACTCCATACTTACTTGTTAAGTTAGACCTATGTTTGAATTGAAATTATTTGATGCAATGTTTCCATTTCCTTTCTTCATTTGCATGATCAATTTGGTTTTATAATGTGTAGGAGATCACTATCTCAATTACCTTGCCTATGAAAAGTGGATTGAATGTTGCTAGCCTCTTTTCTTAACTGTGTAACACCATGTTCTGCTTCGAGTAATGCTTAATCCTCCTCTTTACTGTTAACCTAAAGTTGAACCTGACTCTCAAACCTTATAAAGCTCCTTTGTTGATATTGTCTGAGCATATGAATGTTTAATACTATTAGAAGCGTGACCTTTTTAGACCTTAGGGGTCCCTTATTTGAACTTGTGAAAGTGTAATCATGATAAGAGTTTAATCCCATGACTTTGATAATTTTTATGTGGCAATAACTGACTATGACTGTTGGTTTGAATATGCCTTGATGTCTTTAAGATGCCAAGTAATGTTATCAACACCTATTTAAATATGTCATTCTTTAATGATTCATTCCTGCACTGGTGTGATTATGAAACCTCTTTTATCTATGTGTATTCTGAACTCAGCCCCTCCCCTCTCTAGGTCTCCTTGATATGTGGTTCCCTATTTAGTATTAAAAGTAATTTGTACTCTCTTGTGTTATATTTATTAAGAGGAAAGTATATATTTTGTGGTAAGTAATACTTTAGTACTTAATTTGCATTGAAGGGGCCTAATTGGCACTTAAACCTGTAAGGAAAACATATAGTTTTAGAAGGGCCTCATTAGCACTTAAACCTGTAAGGAAAACATATAGTTAGTGATTAAGGGTATTTGGGAACGGAGTTCAACTCTAGGTTAGGCTTTCCTCTTCGGCACTAGCATTGCCCGCGTCCTTGAGTCCCTTGGGAACTTTGAAGTGTCGGGGGATCCAAAGGGAGCACCGACCTTGAGTAGGATTCCCTCCTTAGCTCTTAATTCATTGACACATTCAGTTCTTTAAGGGTTTAGCGCTTAGTGACAACGAAGTTTCCAATTTGAATTATTTGCTAAGTAAAGCCAACACAATAATATATAATATCCTCTATCATATTAATCTTATTCTTGATTCAACTATCTATTTTGTGTATTTGTTATGTACATGAAAGTATTATATGTAATTAGATTGTGTTAAATATATATGGGATATATATCTAATGACCTTCTTATTTTTGACATGTACATATATTTGGGCCTCTACGTTGCAAAATAGGGTGCAACAACATGGAGACTCCCTTAGGTTCTTATCTTAGCATATTAAGACCAATTTGACTTATAGATTTATTTGTACATTGCTTTGATTATGATCGAAACTGCAATTACATGCTTACATGCCTTATTTGTTCTTTACAATTACATGCTCTCTATGATCACCTTGCTTTTTGTTACTACATCCTTGCTTGTTACTGCTCTATATACACTGTCATTACATCTCTTCCAACTGAGTATTAGTCGTACACTATCTCACATAATATCATGCTAGGGTTGTCTTTTATGCCCCTCCGAACCTTTTCTTAAAAACTCTTTAGTTTTAGAGAATGTCTTTATTGGGTCAACTAACATAACTTCTCACAGTTCTCAGTCCAATTCAAAAGTAGGAATCACTCTAATCTAGTAAAATAGGTCATACTGCATAAACCCTAGGTGAGTTGGTCCCAGGCACCAATGCACAATTAGGAGAATCACCCTGATGTCAACAGGTCATGTACCCAACGACATAATTTCTATGGAAAGACAAACATACATGACAAGACACTTACAGATCCGAAGCAAACATTTACCCAAATATTTTTCTTCCACCCACCTCATAAATAGAAATCAACCAGAACATCCCTAAAATTAGCATGGTAATGGGGGCTCCACACAAATTGAAATAGTGGTGGAAGAATATTTGTTGAGAACACGGAGACAAAGTGCGGACACACCTGGGAGCATTAACTACATTGATGAATATCCGAGCAGACAAAGTACTAACTCGCATGTTGATAGAATTTTGGGACCGAACTAAGGTGGTAATCAAATTTGCCGACTGTGAGCTGGTACCGACATTGAAGGAAGCCACAAGTTTCACAGAGCTGCCATTCAATAGATGAAAGATAGTGCTGCAAGTTACTATGCCCGCTTATCAGTTCTTAGATACTCTAGGTCTTACCCAGAAGTATCAAGGATGGATGGGTGAGTCTCGACCAGATGTTTGACAGGTTTGGGCACCGTGAAAGCTACGGGTGGTATTCAAGGGAGTTCCAATGTGAATAGGAAACATAGGAGAGCCTCAGGCCTATCACTTTCACAATGACACTGTTAGGATTATTGGTCTTCCCGCAGCGAAGGGGCTATATCAACATCAACCTGTTACCAGTGGTCCTAGCAGCCTTTAAGAGCAATCTTTATGCTACCCTTGTACCGATGGTGTTAGCCAAGATAAGGAGAGTTTTATCCGTCTGTGCACGAGTATACAATTTCTTCAAAGGATGCAACTTGGTGCTTTAGCTTTGGGCTACTTAACACTTTTTCCAACGGGAGGCTACTATTGAATGCTTCGTTGGTGTCAGTAATTTAATCCACAACCACAATGAAAGAATGAGGCACTGGATCTCCCCACATGGGCAAGAAGAATGGAGGGAAACACTAACCAATCTGACAGGAGAATGGATCAACTGGAAACTTTCTTGGTTAGGTGGAAGAGCTATCTTGATGACTCCCTAAAGGAACTTCATTGAGTTGATCGGATTAGAAGGCAAAACCATACTCACCTTTGGGGGTCCTCAGACAATTTGGTATGATCCAAGATGTGCCTTATTGGACAGGGACGGTGCCGTACAAGGATGACTACAATAGCTAGATCCCAATTCCTAGTATGAGGAAACTGCAAGAAGAGTGGAATGACCTGGTAACAATGCCTATGGGTCAAAATTCATGGTGCACCCCCGAGTATTACATCTGGATTAACGAAGAAGAAGAACTGTCCCACCCGAGCAGAGAAGGTCTAACTTGGTTAGAGGATGCGGGGGTTGCTGTGCAGATTTACCATGGGATCCTGCCGCATTATCTTGTGAGCACATCAATGCATCGTCAGGTGGTCTCGGGTTCCATTGACCATTTATTTCCACCAGCTGAAGAGGATGATTGGGTAGTATAATGAATCCAGATAGAGTCAAGCATAGAACTAGAAGAAGATACAGAAGAGGAGTTTGAATTTTATGATGATGAGGAAGAGTGTGAGGAAAACACAGAGGAGGATCCGGAAGAAGAGCCAGAAGAAGAAAAGGGCACAGGAAGCGACTTAGGGGATGGTAATTAGAATTGGTTGATTTTCCCCTCCTTTCCGCACTTTGTGCCTTTATCCCTAGTTCTCTCTTTTACTTTCCAAAAGGGCAACTATTTAAGCCCATGCAACTTTGTGATGTAATCCTTGTTCCCGCTTGTATCAGTCCAAATTATCTATGAAAATAAATCGCTTCAGATCTAAATGTGTCAAGTCAAAATGTTTGTCAAACATCTGCGAATTAGGCTTACCTCGGACAATTAGAGGTCCTTGCGAATTTCAGGAACACATATCAGTAATGCACGAATTATCCACTCTATATGATTTCTTGTTCTTATAAATGAAGAAACTGCCTCTTGCTCTTTTTCTTTTCTTTCTTCTTATTTTCTTTTGCTTTATTATTACCCCCAAAAAGAAAAGAAAATTGGGTTGCGTCGATTAAAACTGGTGAAGCCACCATACAATCTAAGGTCTAAGGGAAACATATCAGCTGCAAAAGACCCAACTAAACATGCTCTGGTCATAGCCGACCGACCGGGGCGATCATGGGAAAAGGACAATACTAGGAATGATGAGCACATGGCCAGGATGACCTAAGAAATGGAATCCTTAAGAGAAGAGGTACAACATATTAGAGAATTGGCACACCTAGTCGTGATAACACTTCCTCAGCCACCTAGATTCCCTTCTTTGGATTCACTCCCAGATCATTTTCCTTCAACATCGCGCCAAAACAACAACACTTCAACCTCAACCCCACCACTCAAGTTATACCTCCAGTAACACTCGCTAACCCTCCAAAACCTCCTATTCACACTCCCTACGTACCATAATATCCTCAGACATCACAAAACCAGCCAATTACCACTAATACAACTACCTCTCCTCGTGACGGAGACACTTTTACCACCAACCAACACATACATGTGGCACATGCCGCTACTCATGAGCGGTACATTCCCCCTATATATGCCATTATCGAACTTACCTTTACAGCACCCCTCATGGTCAAAGTGCCATATGAGATCGATCAGTACAACGAGATGGAGAGAGAGAGGCCATGCATAAGGAGGAAGAGTTGGTATCTGAGAAGTTGCAAATATTGAGAAGGCAAATGAAGAGTCTCCAAGTTGCCCGAGGAAGTGAAAGCCTGGACTATGAGGACCTCTGTATTCACCCTGATATTGATATACATGTAGGGTACAAACCCCCTAAGTTCGACACATTCGTTGAGATGGGGGACCCTCACACACATCTAAGGGCTTATTGTGACAAGTTGGTCGGAGTGGGGAGGAATGAGAAACTAAGGATGAAATTATTTATAAGGAGTCTGACAGGAGAAACACTCACCTGGTATACCCGACAGGACCCCCGGAAATGGATAACTAGGCAAACTATGGCGGAGGACTTTATGAACCATTTTTGATTTAATACGGAGATCACTCTTGATCAGTTCGCGCTGGTGAACCTACAGAAAAAACCATCTGAGTCATTTAAAGAATATGCATGATGGTGGAGGATAGAGGCTGCCAGGGCGCAACCGCCACTGGATGACAGTGAACTAACCAAGTACTTCATCCAAGCCCAAAAGGGAATATACTTTGAAAAGATAATAGGAATGATGGGTAAAAAGTTCCCCGGGCTGGTTAAGCTGAGAGATTTCTTAGAATATGGCATAAAATCTGGTAAGGTGCAACCTATGGCAACACTGCAAGCGGCCAACAAGGCCATCCAGTTAGGATCGATCAGTAGCAGAAAGAAAAAGAAAGAAGATGTCTCAGCAGTCGTCCCCTACTATCAAACTAACCTATCTCATGGAAGCACCTTGTACTCCCCAAACAACCACTCACCACCACCTGCTTATGATCCAATCTATAATACCCAGCCATACTACCACCCTGAACCATAATATAACCCTCCTAGAGCCAACAAAAACCAAAACCCACAACGACCATATGCTCCTTTCCAAACCACTTCTCACCAAAACCGACATGTGTATGCACTGTTCCCTCATCCCAACTTTGAAGAAAGGGGTCATATAATGTATACCCCGATTGCTGAGCCTCTGTCCCAATTATTTGAAAGGTTGAGAAGAGCAAGATTGATATAGTCAATCGAGGGAATTTTTCCTGAACATCCCTCCAATGTGCCGGGGTACGATACTGAAGACTATTTTAAGTTGAAAAAGAAATTGAAGCCTTGATCAAGAGCGGACATATCCAGTGCACTCGAGCACTTCCTAATGTGAACCGCAACCTAATGCCTAATCATCTAAACTAGGGAGCTAACATGATCATATTAGATGAAGAATGCGACTTGAAAGGAATTATTGTCACTATCGAAAATGCAGAAGCTGCAAGAATACATCCTTAAAAGGCTCCCATCATTATAGTCCAACTAAAGCCTAAAGTGACGATTCAAACTTATCCGCAGCAACCTGCCGATGCTACTCTTGGTGAAGAAGATCGGGAATACAAAACGTCCCATGGACCTATCAGCATAAGGGAAAGGCCAAAATGATAGACTCTGCCGCAACCCATGGTATTAATAGGTATGGGAGATGCTACGCTCCTGAAGAGGTCAATCAATGAAATCCGAGGAGATAACAAATTCCAAGGCTTGTCTTATCACTATCAGATGTGGTGACAAAGTGGTATCTCGAGTGATGGTCGATGGAGGATCAGGAGTCAACATTTACTCGCTCTCCACCCTATGGGGGTTAGGAATTCATTTAAGGGAGGTCAAGGAAACCCACGTAAGGGTGAGGGCCTTTGATGGTTCGCAAAAAGGATGTTATTGGGGAAATTTATCTAGCCTTGCAAATCGGGCTGGTCGACTTTCCAGTGTTATTTCAAGTAATGGACATCTCCTCTTCCTACAATTTGTTTCTAGACAGGACTTGTATACATATGGTAGGGGCCATGCCATCTACCTTGCACCAATGCATAAAGTTTGTGTGGGGATATCAGGAGATCGTAGTCCATAGTGAGTGGGGTTACTACGCCTATTTAGAGTATGCCGTTCCATTCACTGAGGGATTAGATAGAGTCACCTTCCATGCCATAGAAATCATGCAGACTACTGAGGTGGAGGAGACTGAATAGAATTTAGGTATGCAATAGCCATATAGATCCAAGATGTCCATGAGGGAGATGATGAAATATGGATACAGGCCAGGAACAAGGTTGGGAGCTAAGTTAGATGGGATCAAAGAACCAATTGAACAAAATGGGCAAAAGAAAGGGCTGGGATAGGATACCATCCTTCAGAAGGGAAAACTCGCACCTTTAGCTCCGGGAAAAGGATTTTTATGCCAGAACAAGTTTCAAGTCTGGGACAGAGTTCAACACCCGAAGAGGATATCATCGACTGGATGGAGAAGCTGTTCGTGAATATGATTGAGGAATGTTGTAAGGGAGCTAACATCATGACACCAACTATCAGGGATGCCGAACCAGTAGAATTGGACAGCTAGTCCATCTTTGGTTCGTCGGGAGTCTTGGTAGTATGGAACTGTAAAAGTTTTCTATTGAAAGAGCATATTTAATGAGGCTTGTATCGTGTCTGTACCTTTTGTCATTTGCCTCTTTTGAACGCTTAAGACGTTACCCTTTTGATGAAACAAAAAGATTCTTTTCCTAAATATCGCAATTTATTTAACTTCTTTATTTATACCTAGCTTTTCTTTTCA